>NC_084519.1:1470559-1515559 GCF_024500385.1 Phyllopteryx taeniolatus | reverse complement strand
TCCACTCACCACATCACTCCAACCCAGCAACAACTACACTGGCTCTCTGTCCAATACGGCATGCAATATAAAGGCCATCAATAACCTCGCCCCACCATATCATTGTGACCTCCTTCACGTTGCCATACCCTCCCCGCTCTCTCAGAGCTTTGTCCTAAACCCACCTTACAGTCATTTCTGCCTCTCTCTCTCTCTCTCTCTCTATCTCCACTGTGGGGGACAGAGGCTTGAGCGGCTCTGCCCCCCCCCCCCCCACCTCTTTGGAACTCACTACCAACCTGACCTCCGAGACACAGACTCATTAACCCTCTTCAAACCCAAACTCAAGACACACCTATTACCGTCTGCCTATTCACTTCAACTGATGTTTTATGTTCTCGCATTTGTATTGTATTGCGTGATATATTTAACTATGTTTGTGCTGTGACCTTGAGTGCCCTGAAAGGCGCCTGTAAATAAAATGAATTATCATAATTATTACTCACTGAATAATGCAGAAACAGAGGCGTAAGCCGCTCTGGCCCCAGTCTTTGGAACTCACTACCACCTGACCTCCGAAACACAGACTCATTAACACTCTTCAAATCCAAACTCAAGACGCGCCTATTCCGGTTTGCCTAGTTACTTAAACAGTTGCTATATTATTTGCCATTTTAACTGATGTTTTATGTTCTCGTGTTTTTATTGTATTCCTTCATTTCTTTAACGATGTTTGTGCTGTGACCTTGAGTGCCCTGAAAGGCGCCTGTAAATAAAAGTAATTCCTGTCATTACTTTTGCTCACTGAATAATGCAGAAATTCAGGCATACATATGATGTTGCATCTATGATGACTAGAAATATTGTGCGTATCCAAATTAGGATTGTTTGGCTTTGGCACAGGCCTGAGATGCAGTCCTAGACTGTTGTTGCAGTTGGCCTTACAAATAAATAAAAACACACAGAGGCCAAAGGTTTGGTGACATACTTGGGAAAATCTGGCTGAGAAAGTCCACTTCCTCTTGGAAGTTTCGATGAGGAAACTCTTGATGGGTTGGCTTCATAAAATTCTTGCGGGAGTAGAAGAAATTCTGCAAAACAAGATAACGCGGTTGGACATGGGCTTGGTTATCAACAAAAACACTGATCGGTTTCAAGTCGACGGTGAGAAACATCAGCGGAAAGGAGATTAACAAGGGCCAATGGTGAGAGAATTGTGACAGTAAGATGATGTGGCTCACCTCGATGGCATCGAAACCGCAGTACTCCCTGGCGAGTTCCAGCAGAGGCACCAGTGCTTGCAGTAAGAGGGTGGTTCCACATGTTTTCAAAATGAAACGTCTCTTGGAGACAAACATGCTACTCTCACTGAATGGAGGAAAGACATAAAATGATCATTTGATTGCCAACACAGATGCGATACATTACAAATTATTCTCGTTACTCTATTAATGAAGTTAGGAACCTTAATTTTTCTTTTTTAATTGATTACCTATTTTATTATCTTTTTACCCGCTTAAACTTACAGCAGAATGTATTAGGCTAGCTTAAGTACATTTGTGCAAATATTTTTCCCGTACTAATTAACGCCATAAAAATTGTATGATAATACCGAAAGTACTAATATAATTTTATTCAGCTTTTTTTGCAAAGAGGAATCGGTAATTGGAATAGAAGAAAGCTGGTACATACACCCAAAACCAGCTGTAACTGTAGAAAGGTAATTCTTAAGTATTGACTCAGGTGGGTTGAATACTTTGCACGACACACTTCATCCATCCACTTTCTGTGCCGCTTATCCCCACTAGGGTCACGGGCGTGCTGGAAAATGGATGGATGGAATTTGAAAACCCTGTATCATTTTCAGTTCATAATGTGAGAGAACACAATTTAAAATCTCGTACACAGCGTTAGAGCCCGTCAATTTATACCACATTTTTTGTGGATCTGATTCAAATAACATTTGGCAGGCATTTTTCTTTCCAGTCCAGTTATATTTTATTGGCATCAGAATTAATTCATTGTAATTTATAGTTTTCTTCTAGGGGACTAATTCATTAGGATCCTTTGGAAATAGAATAGAGGTGGGACAACATGTCAATATCCTGATGAATCATTGTTATGATACAGCTCAAATACCAATAAATTTGTAGTCTGATGAAAACCAAGTATGCATACAATCCTCCAACCTGTCAAACACTGTATATAATTCATATTCAACAAAAAACATGTAACTCCAGAAATTGTGAGTTTTATTTTTACCTGAAAATAAACATTTTGTTCTAACACGACATTTGGATACATCTGCTTCTTATTAGCAGTGTATTTCCTCTCTCTTAAGTCATTTAATGAATTACAATTATTTTTGTAATTCATCTGATAATACATTTATGATACAATTGTGAGAAAAGTCTCTTTCATTGTGTGCATGCGGAATATGTAAACAAGACCGTTTCTTTTAGTGAGTGTTTTTCTTAAAATAGATTATTGCTTAAGTACTGTATTGAGATTATTTTATAAGAGAATATTGTATTATGAGTTCTTTTGAGATTCCCACTCCCATGATAGAGGCATTCTGGATCTGAATGATGAACCTACCAAATTTTTGCATTTCTTTCTTTGTACACATTTTGTCTTACATTAGCTATTCAAGCTTCTTTGAGGTTGCACTTTTTTTTTTTTGCTTACCATGTCTTTAATGTGCTTTTATTTTATTGCATAGCTGCTGTACAAGAGCTACTGCTCCCTTCATTAATTTCACAGTAGACAAGTCCCAGAGGACATCTACAGTTTGCCAACTTCTTTATTAACTATAACTACAAATTGTTGTTGTTTTTTCCCAGGGGAAGAAAGGAAGAATTTCCATCTCAATACTGAGAGTGTAAAGGCAGTACAGTGCCAGAGTGACGAGTGCTCAATTTCACGTCACCCTAAAGTGGCACCGTGCAGTGGCAATGTCAAGTGACTGTAAGATGACCAGTCTAATCCCAGAAAGCCTTCTAATCATAGCCAAAGCCTGCAGATGTACTGCTCCACATCTCACCTGAGTATATAAGCTTCCTGCTTGTCGGTCTTTGTCACACTTATGATCAAACAGTGCACATTCTCCAAAAGTTTGTCCCACTCAAACCTACAAAGGAAACACAGGCAATGGGCAAATTTTAGCAATGGCAGTTCCTTTACATTCCAAGTATTGCTACACCCTCAAGATGAGGTATCCTCAACACAATCCTGAGGGGAGTTAAAGAAGGAATAAGATACTTGCTGCAGAGCACAGCAAAGTTGCAAGGTCATGCAGATAAGGGTTATTTGAACACTGGCTTAGCTCACAAAGGAAATTCTAGCGTTAGTGGCTGGGGCAGGAAGAAATGTGAGCACACAGTCACAAAAAGCCGGTGTGAACAGAAATATCTTTTAACGCTCATCCCATGTAAAATTAACACCCGTTTTGTGTACCCATAACACAAATAGTGGCCAGAGGAGTTAACATAACAAGGTCCTAATCTTGTGAATATTGGCACTTATTCCATAGTTCTGGATTTGTAAATTATGCCTGCAGAAAAAATATCTCCACCAAAAAGACTTGGTGGTCATTTTAGGATGGTTTTCTGATGTTTGTTTTTCAGCCAGATTTTGGGTCGCTCACATTTTGGACAGCCTGTAACTGCCTGACACACAACGAGCAGGAAGGATGCAATGACATTTCCTCATTTAACTACTGTGTGTTCTGCGGTGTAATTTTTGCTTGTGCTGTAAGTCTAGAGTGAAAATAGTGATGATGAAACATGTTGGAAGGCTTGTTGTTATATATAAAAAAAAATAAAAAATAAAAAAAAAATACCATTGAAATGCCTCACCGAAGACACCTCATGTGGGATGAAGTGGCTAATTGTTGCGGATTCATTTCTGCATATACAAACTGGTTTCATCCGTTAAATTTTGTAATGATTGCATCACAAATTTTTATGGATGGCAAAGGTATTTCTGTCATAACAGAGTTTCCCGGCCAAAAGCTTCACGCCGACTCATGTCCCAAAACATCGATGAGCAAATTTCTAATTTTATCCAACCTGGTCACTCAGAGAGCGAACCTCAACATCTTCATTTCCGCCAACTCTGCTTCCTGTTGTCTCTAATCCGTCCATCATGGCTGGCCTCACCACTGTTTTATAAACTTTGCCATTCATCCTAGCAGAGACTCTTCTGTCACATAACACCCCTGACACCTTCATCCACCCGTTCCAACCTGCTTGGACCAGTTTCTTCACTTCCTGACCACACTCACCATTGCTCTGGACGGTTGACCCCAAGTATTTAAAGTCCTCCACCCTTGCTATCTCTTCTCCCTGTAGCCTCACTCTTCCCCCACCACCCCTCGCATTCATGCACATATATTCTGTCTTACTTCGGCTAATCTTTATTCCTCCGCATGCCTCCATCTTTCTAACTGTTCCTCCAGCTGATCCCTGCTTTCACTGCAGATCACATCTGCAAACATCATGGTCCACGGGGATTCCAGTCTAACCTTATCTGTCAGCCTATCCATCCCCACTGCAAACAGGAAGGGGCACAGGGCTGATCCCTGATGCAGTCCCACCTCCACCTTAAATTCATCTGTCACACCTACAGCACACCTCACCGCTGTTCTGCTGCCCTCATACATGTCTTGTATTATTCTTTATTATACTTCTCTGCCACTCAAGACTTCCGCATGCAGTACCACAGTTCCTCTCTGGGTACGCTTTCTCTAAATCTAAAAACACACAATGTAGCTCCTTCTGACCTTCTCTGTACTTTTCCATCAACATCCTCAAGGCAAATAATGCATCTGTGGTACTCTTTCTAGGCATGAAACCATACTGTTGCTCGCAAATACTCACTTCTGTCCTGAGTCTAGCCTCCACTACTCTTTCCCATAACTTCATTGTATAACTCATCAACTTTATTCCTCTATAGTTCCCACAGCTCCGCACATCACCCTTGTTCTTAAAAATGGGCCCCAGCACACTTTTCCTCCATTCCTCAGGCATCTTCTCAAGCTATAGAATTCTATTGAACAAGCTGGTCAAAAACTCCACAGGCAGGACCAACTGCCTTTCCATTTTTCATCTTTAATGCCTTTCTAACTTCCCCCTTACTAATCATTGCCACTTCCTGGTCCACCACACTTTCCTCTTCTACTCGCCCTTCACTCTCATTTTCCTCATTCATCAACTCGAAGTATTCTTTCCATCTAGCTAGCACACTACTGGCACCAGTCAACATATTTCCATCTATATCTTTAATCACCCTAACCTGCTGCACATCCTTCCCATCTCTATCCCTCTGTCTGGCCAACCTGGATAGATAATTTTTTCCTTATTTAGTGTCCAACCTGGCATACATGTCATCAGATGCCTCTTGTTTGACCTTTGCCACGTCTACCTTTGCTCTATGTCGCAACATGATGTATCCCTTTCACCTCTTCTCGGTCCTCTCGGTGTCCCACTTCTTAGCTAACCTTTTTCCTTGTATGCTTTCCTGTACTGTGAGGTTCCACCACCAAGTCTCCTTCTCTCCTTTCCTGCCAGAAGATGCACCAAGTACTCTCCTGCTTGCCTCTCTGATCACCTTGGCTGCAGTGGTCCAGTCTTCTGGAAGCTCCTCCTGTCCACCAAGAGCCTGTCTCACCTCTTCCCGAAAAGCTGCACAACACTCCTGTCTCAGCTTCCACCACATGGTTCTCTGCTCTGCCTTTGTCTTCCTAATCTTCCTCTCCACCACCAGTCATCTTACACACCACCATCCTATGCTGTCTAGCCACACTCTCCCCTACCACAACCTTACAGTCGGTATCCTCCTTCAGATGACATCGTCTGCACAAGATGTAATCCACCTGCGTGCTTCTACCTCCGCTCTTGTAGGTCACCCTATGTTCGTGCCTCTTCTCGAAAAAAGTGCTCACTACAGCCAATTGCATCCTTTTTGCAATGTCTACCACCATCTGTCCCTCCAAGTTCCTTTCCTGGATGCCATACTTACTCATCACTTCTTCATCACCCCCATTTCCTTCACCAATATGTCCATTATAATCTGCACCAATCACGACTCTCTCTCTGAGATGTTCCGAACTAGTTCGTCTAGCTCCTTCCAGAATTTCTCTTTCAGCTCTAGGTCACTGGTGTAGTGGTACACTCGCTTGCCTTTGGCGCGGGCAGCGTGGGTTCAGTTCCCACTCAGTGACGGTGTGAATGTGAGTCCGAATGGTTGTCCTGGTCTATATATGCCCTGCGACTGACTGGCAACCAGTTCCGGGTGTCGTCCCGCTTTCGCCCGAAGTCAGCTGGTATGGGATCCAGCGCCCAGCGACCCTAACCAGGATAAGTGTTGTTGAAAATGGATGGATGGACTTCTCGGTCACATCCTACCTGTGGGGCATAGCCACTAATCACATTATAGATAACACTCTCAATTTCAAGTTTCAGCCTCATCACTCGATCTGATACTCTTTTCACCTCCAAGACATTCTTAGCCAACTCTTCTTTTAAAATAACCCCGACTCCATTTCTCTTTCCATCTACACCGTGGTAAAATTATTTAAAACCTGCCCCTAAACTTCTAGCCTTACTGCCTTTCCACCTGCTCACCTGGACCCACAATATATCAACCTTTCTCCTAATCATCATGTCAACCAACTCCCGAGATTTTCCTGTCATAGTCCCAACATTCAAAGTCCCCACATTCAGTTCTAGGCTCTGTGCTTTCCTCTTCTCTTTCTGCCGAAGAACCCGCTTTCCACCTTTTCTTCTTCTTCTTCAACCCACATTAGCTGAATTTCCACCGGCGCCCTGCAGGTTGACAGCGCCGGTGGCGGCCGTTGTTGACCCGGGCCACGACCGATCCGGTATGGAATTCTTTGGATGAACACTCATATTTGTTTGGCAAAGTTTTAAGCCGGATGCCCTTCCTGACGCAAACCTCTGCATTTATCCGGGCTTGGGACCGAGCTACAGTTTGCACTGGCTTGTGCCCTCCATAGGGCTGCAATTTATAAATATTCACTATACTATATGTTAATATACTTTTAACCTTATAGGCCCCTCCTCTTTGCTGACATATTAATTTTTGGTTTTGGACTTGTCATGTGTGTGTATGTATTTGTACAAAATTGTACATTCACATTTATAAGGGTATGTATTATGTATCGTTATTGTCTAAACAAAAACAAACAAACAAACAAAACGACAACCCTTGTTTCTTGAATTTTTTGTTCATTTTAATTCCTGGTAAACTAAATGTATATTACCAGAAGAATACATAAGCTTACTAGTATTAAATATGATTTGGTTGTTAATCAAGAAAATCATGGAAAATTGCTACAAGCTCCTACACTCTAGCTATTTTTGCTGTCATCATATTTGTCCAAACAAATGTATCTTTGTTGTAGCAGGCATTAAAAATGAAAAACAAAATAAAAAAAAAAACCTGAACAAACAAGGAGTTTATTATTATTATTATTTTTTTTTTTTTACACAACTATATTAATTTATTCATATATAATTGAATTTTTTTCTAGGTAAAATAATCTTTTAGGGCGGCACAGTGGACGAATGGTTAGCACATCTGCCTCACAGTTCAGAGGACCTCGGTTCAAATCCGGCCTCGCCTGTGTGGACTTTGCATGTTCTCCCCGTGCATGCGTGGGTTTTCTCCGGTTTCCTCCAACATCCCCAAAAAAATGCATGGTAAAGGTTGATTGGAGACTCTAAATTGCCTGTAGGTGTGAATGATTCTATGTTCATATGTGCCCTGTAATTGGCTGGCTATCAGTTCAGGGTGCCCGAAGTTAGCTTGGATGGGGTCCAGCACACCCGCCACCCTAGTGAGCACAAGGATTGTGGGAAAATGGATGCATAAGCTTTTAGTATGCAATATTGTTGGATTTGACTGCATTTGATTTCTTCCATTGTCAACTATACATTTGTGCCGACACGGGCTGTCACTTGATGCTGTTCCAGTTTTTCATTGCGTACGGCGCCATGACACTCTCAAATGGTTGACCATTTTGCTCCACTTGAATATTAAGTTTTTTTCCTTTTGCATTTGCGTGGATTTTTATTCTTCTCGAAAGCACCGATTTCCAGCGTGGTCTCCGCCGACGAGTAGAGCCTGTACTCTGGCTGGAGGGCTCCAAGCTAGGCTTCCGTGTGGCGCTCACCAACGCTAGGTCATCCCATGCTATCGAGCTCCTGTTGGTAACCCTGACTTTCATGTGCATCAAATGCAGAGTTCCCCTAACAGCACAGGAAAATCCACTGCATGGAATACTCCCTTTGTGCACATCTGTAGCCTCTTGAGCTGCTAACCCTGAGGTCACACGACAGTTTAGCAATTAGCATGTCTCATCGGTCTTCTTGTGTTAATTATTCCTTGTCATCCCTTTGCGATAAGTATACCTGTCAGAAGCTTATTTGCCGCCATGGAGGTGATTATTAGCGACCTAAGGGAGCAGCTCCAGATCGTGTTTAGCCATGCTAGCTAGACAACCACAGCTATTAGCTGGAGTGGCACAAGGTAGCGGAGCGTCGCGCATTCCCTGATAGTACCAGAGCAGAAAATGAGCTCTGAGCTAGCTTAAAAACAGTGAACGTGTTGATTTCATCACATTCATGAAAATATGTACTGGCCTGGTCGAGCCAGCGTCTGTAAGGTAGGTCGTGGCCCCAGCGGGCTATTGCGTCACCGTTAATATTGAAGATTCTGGTGGAAGGGAGGCCTTTTATTTTATTATTATTATTATTTTTTTTTAAAGAGACATTTTGGCATGTTAAATACTATTGCTGGTATATTACAAATGGTTGAATGAAACTGGAGTTTAAAACCTAAGGACTATTGGTGAAATTCAATAAAACAGCAAGAACCTAATAAGTTGCATCACTGTTAAAAAGGTTCCAAATATTCATGATCCTAGTACCGAATGTTATGTTTCCATGAGACTTATTTCGGCTCTGTCGCAGATTTGACTTGACAACGCCCACTCATTCTCGATGTTAATTTCTACACATTATGTGCCTTGAGTACAACTTTCAGACTACAATGCACTGAAAAAGTATTAAAAAAAAAAAGTTGTGAGTTGTTCAATGTATTTATTTATTCCCAATTCAAATTGTTGAAAAAAATAGTTTGTGATTCAAATGTTTTGTTGTTTTTTTCCTCTATATATAAATTTACAGCTTGGAATCAAACAAAAATATTTCATTTTGACCAAAGGATTTTCAAGAAATTGAATGTAATTTGCGCATGCATTGCGGACTTGGACGAAGGGGGCAAAGTTGACATTGGTAAGGAAAATTAATAAACTAGCATTTTGGTAAAATTACATTTAGTTTAAAGTCATTTATGTTATTAAACATTTATCTGTCCTTGACTGGACGCAATATTCAGCCCTCAAATCCGACAATATTGTCCGAAGTGCGCATACCAGGTAGACGGTAGCCTACTGGGGACGGGAGGAGCTGCTGCTTGAATGTAGTGTTCCTTCGACACTTCGCGCTTCATGTTTTCCAGCTTCAGTGCTTCGCGGGATTTTCCAAATTATTCATCAACAAAAACAATAAAATGAATCAAAAAATTAAAATGAAAAAAATACAGCCATATCAGCAGCCATATTGCGGAAAGACGCGTTGTTTCATGTTGATGCACGAGAGAGAAGGTTTCCCTGCATGCCAAATAAAGAGACGAGTTGACGCCGAGGCTTTGCACATGCCTGTACTGTACTGTACATGCCACGGGCACTCATACAAGGCGCGTGATTGGTTCCCGGCGCGACATCGAGCAATGAGAGCACGAGTGGATTTATCCCGTGAGCTGATTGGCTGCGCATCATCGCAGCCTCACCCAGCAGCTTCCCTTGTTGTGTCTCGCCAGTCTCGTCCACGCTGTTGACTGTCTCGCATACTGTAGCTTAGTGTTGTGTTCGTGATAACCTTTTTTAATTAAGCGATAACTTTTTTTCATTAGTTAAGCCCTTACAATGCCACCCAAGCGCTGTCCCCCTGCGAAAGCTTCAGAGAAAAAAAATGTAACTTTTAGATATGATCAAAGAGGGCAGAAGTTATGCATCTGTGGCACGCAATTATGGCGTGAATGAATCTACAGTGCGGTACATCAAGAAAGAGGAAGCAAACATCCGCAAAACTGCTTCAATAAGGAAGCGAAACGTGTGGTAACTCCGCTTAAGAGACGGGGTTATGTCCTTGTACAGGGGAATTTTGAAACAAAAGAAAAAACAAAGACAACAACTACCCATCACCATGTTTTTCTCCAAGGTAAAACCCAAGCTACAGCATCAGCGCGTCCAGCAGACGTGAACCTAAAGCCTCTACGAGTCAAGTGAGAGCCTCTCCTCCGCCACCAACGCAAGCAAGCCTCTTCGCCTCTCTCAGAAGGCAATGTTGATGAATGTTAATTACTGCATAAGGTTTTATTATTAAAGATTTAAGTAAATATGTGTACTGTTGTAATCTTTGTCTCAAATATGTAAAGTATATATACGGTTTACCCATTTTAAACATTCTGGTACCCACATACACAAATTCCTTCAACAGTCACTACCCATGATTTCAGAGTGAACGTCCATCAGTCCACTGGAATGTTAAAAGACACCATCTCCACATAAGTCATTCACAATACTGAACACCTCCAAAACGTTTCCAAGTACAATACGTTTGAAGTGCTGAAAACGTGCAAAGACTGAGAACAATATAGTATTGAATTGTTGAGACATGGTTTAAAACTTTTTCATCTGAATTTTCCTGGTTTTGTGGGCAGGGCTAAAAGTATCCTTGTGATGTCACAACAACAACAACAACAAAAATATATCTTCCCTGAAGTGTAATGTGTTTTGTGTTATTTGCGTGTCTTGCTGTCTGCCACCATGCACCTGTGTTTCAAGGCAGTAGCAAACCAAGCCCATTGCCAGCGGGATGGCCACATCCTCAATCATTGCAACCTGACTTGATTACTATCAGTAGAACGGCCAATTGGCCTTCCCTGAAGTGTAACGCGTTTTGTTATTTGGGCTGTCTTGCAGTCTGCCACCACGAGATGGGTTGAGAGGCAGTGGCCAGACAAGATCCCAGCACCATAGTGTTTCTGCTTAGCTAGTACCTAGTGCTTGTCTGTGTTTGTGCGCCGGGAGTATCTTTGCCTTTTTCGCCCTCCTTTTTTCACACTCTCAGCAGTAACGGTAAGTAAAGAATCTTATTTTTTTTTTATTTTAATGTATT
Organism: Phyllopteryx taeniolatus; assembly: GCF_024500385.1. Lineage (NCBI taxonomy): Eukaryota > Metazoa > Chordata > Actinopteri > Syngnathiformes > Syngnathidae > Phyllopteryx > Phyllopteryx taeniolatus. The sequence continues at coordinate 1,504,313 of NC_084519.1, read as the reverse complement.
TTAGTTTCTTTATACGAAGTGTTAACCTTTCCTGCTACGGTCACCTGACCGTGGTCGGGAGATGCAGGGGTTAACTCCCTTCTCTCGTTGCACAAGGAAAAGTAATTTATTTGTGAGGTTTATAATTGTTAAGGTAAATCAATTTGGTCTGGTCCAGTTTTATACATTTATAAACTGTAATAGAAATAGAGAGTATCTGAGAAAGAAAACAAAACAAGGCCTGACAGCCTTCTGTTCATGAGCTTTTATTTGCCTTTAGTATAACCTCTGCAAGGAGGCGCTTACATCTTGGCTCTATAGACCGTAAAATGTTGCTACACAAAATGACAGTGGCAGAGCAACAGTATAACCTTAGACCAGTGAGAACATCATTGGAGACCAAAGTCAACTCCCACTTGAGTGTGGAAGGCACACCAAAGGCTATTTGTGGTGCTTCGGAGGGGTCACATTTCCCCCAGATTGGACTCCCGGAAAGGAGCACAAATGACAGCCAAATACTACAAAGGTTACAGAGAAATGAGGCCTTTTTAATATAAAACCAGACTGCACTGACGTCAAACATATCAAAGTAAGCCACAGCCATAAACAAAGAAGTCTAAAGAGACAGAAGAGCTCGTTTACAAAAATTTAATTGTCCTCTTGAAAACTGCGTGATCAAATCACCGTAAGCGTGAATGTAACAGGCTTCTGGGGGTTGGGGGGGGGGGGGGGGGGGGGTTAAAGTGAGTGCACTCTTCCAATTGACATTTGTCAGATGCCCTTGTGGACTTATTTGTATGTTGGCTGACAGCAAGTCAGCCTGATCTACTGTAACACAGCAAGCCTTTAATCTGCCCTCTGGCTGTAAATTAACACAGATCCTCATTCACCAGGTGGACAGACAATTATTATTGATAAAGAACATTTATGATAGAATGAGAGTTTGGGGGAAAGGAACACAGCACTGTGAACACACAAAGTGGTATAAGAAAACTGCGCGAAGTGGTCATTTTCAAACAAGGTTTAAAAATGTAGGTTTTATTATATTGTGCCCTTTGTCCACACTTTCTATCTGGTTACAAGTTGTCGCTTGGTTGATTTGTTTTTTGCTTTGTGTTGCAGGTCAAAATCTCAATTATGAGCGAGCTTCAGCTCGGCTCCCACTTGAGTGAAGTGGAAAGCTGATGCATTTTTAACTGTCGATTGACTGGGACAAAAACAAATGCATATCTACAAAATAAAAACACTTTGCAAAGAGCATGGAGAAGACTCTCACACTGAACCGACTACAGCTGGAGCTAGAGCTACTGACGTTACTCACTAGGCCAAATACCCCTAGTACGCTATTCATCAAATAGCTGGGGATAGGCTCCACAGCGGGGTGGGGAAACGGGTATGTGAATTTGTGAACAGTAAAGCGCAAATATGGGTGGGGGGGAATGGCTGTAGCTAAGTCATAATTAACTATGTCTGAAAAACAGTATGTGGTGGTAAATAAGCGTGCCCTCTTGCGCTGCGTAACATTCCTACGCAAACTAGTCAATTCCCTGCGGTTCCTAACCTCGAAGTTCCAATTACAGTTATGATTTGCATTAAATATTTTATTCCATATATATATATATATATATATATATATATCCCGGCCCCGCCTGTGTGGCGTTTGCATGTTCGCCTCGTGCCTCCCTGGTAGGTTGATTGAAGACTCTAAACTGCTCATAGGTGTGAATGTGCGCGCGAATGGTTGTTTGTTTATATTTGCCCTGCAATTGGTTGGCGACCAGTTTAGGGTGTACCCTGCCTCTCGCTGGAAAAAGGTAGCTGGGATAGGTTCTAGCACGCCCGCGACCCTTGTGAGGATAAAGCGGTACAGAAAATGGATGGATGGATGGATACACATTTACAAAAGAAAACAAAAAACCTGGAGGTAACTGAGGTTGCCTTATTGTGCCACATGACGACGCATAATTCTGCTGCACAAACTAAAGTAGCTTATTGCGTGCCATTCTCAAGGTTGAAATTTTGTACTATATCATAGTTAGCCCCCAGACATTCACGGTTCAGCAGTCACGAATTCACCCTTGCACAGATTTTGTTTCTCAGAACAGATCCCCCTGAAACCGCAGAAAAACCCTCCTTCTCGCATTTTTCTTTTATGTGGCAAAAATTACCTGAAAATAATTCTTATTTTTGTGGCAAAATATTGCTTACAGTGTGTATGTATTAGACTTTACACAGATTTAAAATTATCAGCTTTAATGTCATGATTCGCCGATCCGATCAATGACATCATTGATCAGCGCCGCAAGACTGACTCCGAGTCGGCTAGTTTATTTGTCTTTTGACGTAATACTGTAAATATCTGACGGCCTATGAAGTTATTTAAAAAAAACATGTCGGCGGTGTGGGACAGACAACACGTAATCCCCGAATCAGACTACAAGACAAATTTGCTCCTTCACGATTGCACTATGTCAGACTACTGCAATAAAATATTGTATTCCGATCCCACCGCATCCTGTTTTTTTACGATCATTGGGCTTTAACTCAACTTAAATGCGAACGGATAATAATAATAAATATAATAATAAATAAAACATTATGTAGCCTAGCAAGCTAGTGCTAGCACTAACGGTTGTACGTAAACATGCCGCCGTTCTGTGCTAAAGTAATTTAATTACAGTAAGTTAGCACCCATTATTTCTGTCATGTTGTAATGTTGGTTTGACCTGACTGATTAGAATACACGATCTGACTAGAGCAGTGATCTCACGGCACACCAACAAACAAAAATGTCACAAAAAGTGGATACATTAATTACTGTATGTACTTCCTGCCATCTAATAGCAGACCATTCATTTGTTCTGTCTGTCACTATGACACACTATCATAAATAGATGAACAAACATACATTTATTGTAAATATATTTTTTTAGTAATTACACAAGTATGTACAGTAAATGAACAGGTCATTTAAATAGACATTGCTCCATCTTATCGGATCGGTGATCGTTTTTTTTAAACTCTCTGATCGGTGATCAACCCCAAAAATCCTGATCGTGTAAAGCCTAGTATGTATGCACAATTCTGAGGTTACAGGCAGTTAAAATACTGCATTGCAACCAACGTGGCGTCTTTGTTTATCGATGACATCATGGAGCTAGCCCACGTACACAACAGTACTGTTGACTAGCATGCAGTCATGTCGCAGCTCCTGGTGGAAAGTAGCTTAACAGCGTGCATGAACACAGCACTTAACTTCGGTAGATAGAAGGATGGGCACTTTACCATGAACATGTGCTCCGAGGAGTATTTCTCCTTCACTGTTAACCTAGTTGCACACTACCATCCGCAGCAACTATGCAAAGCTGTAGCTGGCTAGTATGAAACAGGCCAGTTAGCCAGCTTTGCACACTCAGTGCTTGGCTGCCTGTTAACATCAGCTAAATGCTACATCCTCAGTAGTAAATGCTACAATACCTCAGTATTGTTTGGGCCAGCTGGGCTTGGAGGATATTGCACAGTAGTAATCATCCTAAGCGTTTAGAGCTGCTCCTGGGAGTATAAAAACACCAATGGAGAAGAACGCCAAGTTGGCGAGGTCCCTGCCCGCAGAGCACTCCCGGAGGTCAGGAGAAAGCTCGGCGTAAGTCTTTCAGACGCCCAATGCAGTTCCCCGTCGTATTTTAACTAAGTGTAATCACATAACTCCAGCTACACAAAATAGCAGCAAAAAACAAAAAACAAAAAAAAACGACAAACGCGTCCGGCACGTGCACTACGAAGTCTGTGTGAAGATGGAAAAATTAAAAAAAACTCTATACTGTATATTTAAGGGTGGAGAAATGTTTGAAGATGTCTGCAGGCATTTGAGACACTTGAAGTGTTTTGTAACCAAAGTTTTCAGTGCATTTACGGTTTAAGATATTACTATAGCCAATCATAACCTTACCACAAATTATACCACTTTTAGGGAGCATTAATTACAGGCAGAAATTTGCTAATCGTGGCCTGGCTCGTTATCCTGAGTAGTGGGGGTCCACTGTATCAGGCTTGTCATAAACCGAAATACCCCTGTATTGTGTCTTTTCTGCTCAAGACCACATTATCTGTGACAAAGATGAGGAACTCACCGAGACAAGGCCATATAAATCAATTTGTCAATAATGTTGAACAGTTATAGCGCGTTCTCCTTAATTATCTCTTTCAAAGCACAACATGCTAAAAATGTCAATCTTAATTTCTCAATCGGTGCAGAGGAGTACGGAACAGAGTACTCGCAGTGCCAACTTGTTTAAGGGGTTTGATGTCATTTGACTGTACAAAAGGTCAAGAGTATTTTAAATCAGTTGGGTGTGTCTGCTATGGTGTCTAGTACAAACACCCTTTAGCCAGCGAACGCACTGGGGGGGGGGGGGTTTGGCAATGCATGCCTAGAAACGTGACTGGAACGTTTTCAACTTTAAGTGCTCCGTTGGTGAAGTTCGTCCTTTCTTATAACTTCCGGCGACCATTCGGTGGCCTTTAACTTGATAAATAAAAAGTTTTCAGCGCGGACGAAATGGAATTACGTGTACCGGCCGAACGCGCCAAGACTAGCAAATGCGATTCGCTCCAGCAGGCGTCATGTGTGGCAGGTAGCTAGCCAAGGAACACGCGGTGGTGACGACCGACCACATGCTTGACATCAAACGTGGCTCCATGTAGTTGTCCAGTGACGCAGGAGCGGAAAAGAATCCCCCTTTCGGAAACGAAACAAACAAAAAAAAAAACACCATACAGTCGGCGTCGCGACTTTGTAAATGTATCGTCTAATTTACACCACATGATGCAATTCAAACCGAACAACTCGGACGGAGGGCCTGATAAAACGCGAGCGCGCAGGCAGCTAGGTGCAAGTTTCAAGCCTTTTCGATTGACCTTCAAAGAGTTTTAAAAAATAAAATAAAATAAAAAAAAAAATAAACGACAACGATGTGAATTTGAGAATTGTTCTGTTCTGATGCTTTTGCTTTGTAGTGCTCAAATCACAAAAGGAATTGTGCAAATGACGCCCCACCCCCGGGAAAAAATAAAAAAATAAAAATAATAAACTAGCAGGCGTTAGCTTGCTAGTAAACGTTTCCCCATTTGAATTCAACATGTTCATTAAAAGTCTTAACCGTATATCCATAAACTCTTCACCATCCAATCTTGTTAAGTCACCATACGTCTACCAAGCAAATGAATGACTCAGGAGGGGGTGGCCATTTTCGACTGGCTGTGTAAACTCATTCCGTGCGTGGCCTCCGGTGTCCGCCTTTGGCATTTCCTCGTTTATAATGAACGTTTTAACAGGTAACGCTTAATAAACTCTGGAGCATTCAAATCACGTAAACGATGCACAAACATGATGAAGCCGCACGAAAGAAGGCTCGACTAGAGCAGAGCATATGCGTTCAGACTGAGTTCCACAATGAAACAAACCTTGGGATGGTTCGCAGGTCCCCGGTTCCCTTGGTCTCATCGTGCTGGGAGAACCACAACTCCAACAGTTTCTCGGTACCCTCGAAGAAATGTGCACCGTTATCTTCCATCATGAGACAACAGACGCTCCACAACAAAAATAAACGTCGGTTATAACGTTTTGTCTTAATTAATCCGTAGTCAATCAGATTATAATTTATGGATGTACAGTCCGTTGAGCAATCCAAATAATGATTTTTCTTCTGTTACCGTCTTCCCTTTTGCAGAGAATACCGTTAGCGAGTGCTAGCTAATATCGCCGGCCATACTGTGTACAGCTCTGCTCGCCAACTGTGAGGTGGCTTTATATAGACACGAAGGAACACGTCATTATCTTGTACGGCCAATCGTACTGTAGGACTGCGGTTGATAACATATGATTGGTGCAAAGGGCTGTCCGTTACCGCAACGGCAGAGTTCGCCTTGACAACACGTCACGTGACATGCATCACAGTGACCACCATTAATATCGCACGTTTGTTTTTTCATTTATTCAGAGTGAACGACTGGTTAGCACATCTGCCTCAGAGTTCTGGGGACCGGGATTCAAATCCCGGGTCCCGCCTGTGACCTCGAGGCGCCACCTTGTGTTGCAATCTATTAGTTTGTCTGAGATTTGGAAAAGGTTAAGACTCCGTTCGTTTGAACACATAAAAGAACATTGACTTTTGAACACTTTTATATAATTTTGGAATTATATAAAATATGCAATATTCACTTATCTGGTTTGTCAGATCGTTATTGTCTAAATTGTGCACATATAAATGTTTTGTTATCATTTTATTATTTATGTGAAGAACACATATGTGGTTCATTGCAAATGATGATCTATGGTTTTAATCCACTTTGTTCCAGGAAACATTCAAGCTCATCCTGTTGATGCATTGATTCATACTTAAGAAAAGTAGCCAAAATGTAATCACGTTGTCACATTTCTTCGAGAAAGTAATTAAAATCGTTACGCTACTGTTACATCATCAACAGGGTAACTTGGAATTGTAACCAACTATTTTCCATCTTCCAACACTGGGTATAAAGTAGTGTTGTGCTCAAGACCACACTATCCAACACTGAGACTTGCCCAAGACTCGCAGAGACCAAGACAAGACCAAGACCATAAAAATAAACAAATAACTACATACATACATACATTTGACAGCCAAAAGGACGATGCAAAAATCTCAAACCTGGGGGAAAAAATTCAACAAAATACTTGCCAAAAAACAACAACATTCTTTTATGTATTTAAATGTGAAATGCGAGTGCTGCTAATGATACAAAGAGTGGGAAAAAAAATAGCCAATTTAGTTGATTTAGCATAAGCTACAGCCAAAGAATAATATGTCTTTAAATTAAGCCAATTTAAAGTGGAATTTAAACCTCTTTCCAGAAATATGAATCTCAGAAAGACAAAATTAGAGAGTATTAGAATTTACCCGGCAAATATCATTACAGGGGTGACGATTAGTCGATGGGGGGTTCTGACTTGAAAGTCACATCAGCCCATTCTGTGACACAGCATTGCATGTTTTCATATTACACATAGAATTAAGTGTACTTCAACTTTGAGAGTAACATATTTTAATTAATCAGTGGGGTGTCACATGTAGTTCCATTGGCTTGACAAAAATACACTGATGAAAGTACTTACTTTTCGGTTGCACATGAATAAAATGCGTTCAACTGATGTAATTCTAAAACAAAAAAGCTCAAAAAATAATAAAATAATAGTTTTACACATTTGAATCATGTGGAACCTATGTACATGTTTGAATTAACTAAATTCCATACTTTTTTTCAGGGTACTATGCAATAAGTATTAGCAATGCACATTAAATAGTGTTTTTTATTGTCGAAATATGAATAAATATTATTATGGAAATGATTGTACTCAGAAAGCCTTAATATTTTTTATTTGAACATATATATATATATATAATTTTAATTAATGCTCCATAACCATTTAGAGCTCATTAAAATGTGTTTATTTCTGTGTTGCCAAGGTGCTGTACTATTACTATTGAAGGACTGCGTAAATATATACTACGTAATTCAAACAACCAATCCCTGGATTCTTAAAAGTTTACAGGAGTACGCATAAGTGTAACACACGAGGCGAGAAACGCGGGTTGTAGTTTATAAATGTCGCGGCTCACGTAGTGGGGAACAGCGGCGTCTGCCCACCGAAACTACATTACCCAGCAAGCCTTTTGCGCCAATTAGAAACGTCAACGAGCCAGTGAACATTAAGCGGAGCAGACCAAAATCCCAAACAAGGAAATGGTGGGGGAATAAACCGACCAGATTATTTAATTAATGCATGTAATAATTAATATTTTATTTTATTTTAAATTACGACGTATTTATGGGTTGGAATGGATTACGACTTCAAAACAAAGCTGGCTGCCGAGAGAGAGAGAGTAGAAGATCTGTTCGAATATGAAGGTTGCAAAGTGGGTCGAGGCACCTACGGGCACGTTTATAAAGCTAAACGCAAAGACGGGTAAGATGACCATTGACGCTATTGTTTACATTGATATGAAACTGACCGCTGGATGCATTTTCTCAAGCGACACTCGCGCATGTGTTTATGAACGGCGCGTTAGATTGGAATCCCCTCCCAAAGTGATAGCCCGTGTCTGTGTTTTTGTTTTCATGTAACGCGCTTCCCTCACTCACCAACGGCCCCCCCTCCCTCCTTCACCCCCACCCCGACCCCCACCCGCCTCCCCCAACCAACCCCCCAGCTCGCTCGTCTCCTCTCTCCTCCGACATATAGTCCTGCTCAACATTGGAGCTTGTCATCTTATTTTTTTTTTTTACATGTCCCTTCGATAGTGCGCTTGCGATTCATCGCGTAGGAATCCACATGAGCGCCACGGGTGTCGTTTTTTCACGCGATAGCAGCAGTTGAGGCTTCCTTTCGCGGTCCAACCTCTTTCCAGCCCTACACAATCAAACTTTTTTTTCCTAGTTAGTTTTTTTTTTTGGGGGGGGGGGGGGATAGAATTGTCCTCATCATTTATTAAACCCTTGGCTGGAGGTAACAAGATGTGAACAAGTTACATGAGTGTTAATGATTTGTCATTTTGGATTATTCCTCATAAGAGTTCATTTTCTATATCAATTTTATTCAACTTTACATGCTTGAAAATACTACGTTGCATGGTGTTGGAGTGTTATGGTCACACCAAAAAGGAAAAAAAACAACAAAAAAAAACCCAAAACGATTACAAGAATGAAGTTGTTAATATAGTGACAATGAAGTCTAGTTGCCTTTTGTGGAGATGAACATTTTATTACAAGAATGAAGTTGTGACTTTAAGCGTAGTTGTAATATTCAGAGAAACAAGTTTTAAATGTATGTGAATAACATGCGTGCAGTCCATTGTCGGGAAAAGATGAAAACATTTCAGTTCATATTAAACTACATTAAACTTAACATTGCGTTGTAAAAATAGCGATTGTTTGTCCTCATTTTAACACAGGTCAAATGTCATAATCATGAATTTTTTCTTGTAATTCTATGACGTCTTCGAGGAGGCAGTATGATTTATTTTTCTTTTCCATGTTACTCCTTTGTGTAAAAAAAAAAAAAAAGAAAAAAAAGTGACAATTTTGCTGACACATTACACGCGGTAACGACAATAGACCAAAATATGACATGTTATGAGCAGTTTAATTGGTATCAAAGATGCGTGCCCGAGAGGCTTGACAAATCCATCAATATCTTCCATGCAAATTAGGCTGAAGTGGGTTTGAACCGAGCACCATGAGGGTTTGTGTGGGAGCTGCTCACTGAATGGCGTTGTCATATGATCCTGTCTACACGCTCCGTTTTGTTGTTTATTATATATATTTGCATCATTTTAAATGCATACACCATTATTTCGTCAGATTGGCTTTCCTTTGGTACACCAGTGCTTGTTAAAACAATATTTTCATAAGATTCAAATTACAGGGTAAATTGCTCTCCTACAAATGGCTACTGAAATAAGTCAGAAGTCTTGATACATATTTTGAAACTAAAATACTAAATCATATTTTCTGACTTCTTTTTCCTCTACAGGATAGACGAGAAGGAATATGCACTGAAACAGATAGAAGGCACTGGAATTTCAATGTCTGCCTGTAGGGAAATTGCTGTAAGTTGATTTTTCATAAATTTTTTTGTGCGGTGGGAAAAATAATGCAAGCTGAAATACTTAAAAAATATATATTTAATGTTGTTGCTGCGTCTGCAAAAAGAAATATGTAAACTTGTTATAGTCCCCATGCATTTATTTTTTGTTCCATCATACTTTGGTGTGATGACTGGACTGATGTATTTCTTGTCTTACTTCTCTGTATTGAATAAGGAATTCATTGGGGCTTTTTGGTGTAACTGAATAAATTACAAGAATAATATATAAATTAAACTACCATCTAACCATTAATACGAAAAACATAATTTTATTGGCTACATTATTCAACTTGTTGACATAATGTCTTATGATTAGTACGTTGTCTGCCAATTTAAGTGTAAAAGCTGAAATAATGATTAGCAAAGAACATTACAGTATTCCAGTATTCAACATGGTAATGAAGTAATTAGCATCACGGGCCCAAACAGAATAATTGACGTTTTGTTATCAATGAATTAGGCATAATTTTTAGGGTATCCATGTTTAAATATTGTCACAATTTCAAGTTGGGAGTTTGGTCAGGCTGCTTGGATCACTGGGCTGGTACAACTGGGTGGCATTGACGTGAGGTGAAGTGATGACAATTGCTAGGCATCTGTATAATTACATGGGGCAAAGAAGCAAGGCTTGCTGGACACGTAGAACAAGAAAACTGCTTTAAGTGAGCGAGTTTCAAAAATCAATAGGGCTTTGCTTTGACAAAGTTTGACAATCCCTGAACGTTTGGAACGGTTGGGGTAGGGATTTGAAATCTGTGACATTCTAGTAAGAAACTACGCAAAAGGGACTGATTCTGGCATTGTTACTAAAGACAATGTAGGTAGAATTAGTAAAAGAGCACACAATTATGTATTTAGGACCTGTTAAAAAGTGTAATATATGTGCAATGAGAATATTAAACTATTCACGTCCATTTATAGCTCAGTCAGTCTTGTCAAACTGTATGATCAAAAGGTTTTACTCATTGTTTCAATTATAAATTAATGGGAACATTTTTTTGAAATTCAAAGCAATTTGTAAGTCCAGCAGCATCACAGAAGGATTGAACCCCGGTCCTTAGAACTGTGAGGCAAACGATCGAACCAGTCATCCACCGTGCCTGCGTCGCCATCATGTACAGTATATTTGAATCCAAAAGCTAGTTTATTTTTAGCCTTGTCGCGTCTTTTGACGTAGTACTGTAAATATATGACAACCGATAAAGTTATTTTAAAAAAAACATGTTGGCGGTGTGTGACAGACAACACGTCTTGCGTGAATCAGACTACAAGACAAATTTGGTCTTTCACAATTGCACTATGTCAGGCTACTGCAATCAAATATTGTATTCCGATACCACCACATCCCGTCTTTTACGATGACGGGGCTTTAACTTGTCAACTCAAACGCGACCGGATACACTTGTTACCATGGTGACGACATCGCGACGCGTGTATTATAAGAACAAAATGGGGAAAAACGTGTGGTCACCGGTGGTCGGAAGATTACATTCATTTAAGGCTTGCTTGAGGTATGTTCACATACTTTTAATACGATACGGCTCGCAAGCAGGCAAAAAACGTTATGTAGCTCAGCGAGCTAGTGCTAGCACTAACAGCTGTACATAAACATGCCGGCGTTATGTCGAATCATGCTCGATAAAGTTTCGGTGTAGGTGAAGTAATTTAATTACGATAAAGTGATTCAATTACAGTAAGTTAGCTCCGATTTTTTCTGTTATGTTGGTTTGACCTGACTGATTAGAATACATGACCTGACTAGAGCAGTGATTTCCAACCTTTATGGAGCCAAGGTACATATTTTACAATTGGAAAATCTCACGGCACACCAACAAACAAAAATGTCACAACAAGTAGATGTCCAGTAATGACTGTATTTACTTCCTGCCATCTAATAGAAGAGCATTTATTTGCTCTGTCTGTAAATGTACAAGTCATTTAAATAGACACATTGCTCCATCTTGTGATCGGCTCGTTGATCGGTTATCGTTTTTTTAAAATCGGCGATCGGCCCCAAAAATCCTGATCATGTAAAGGCTAATATATATATATATATATATATATATATATATATATTATTTCCCCGCCAAAAATTAGGGTTTTACAGGCATTTATCTCTAAAAATTGCAAATTTAATTTGTAAATCCGCCAAGCAAAGGTTTAAAAAAACAAAAAAAACAGTAAACTAGTTGATGTGTGTAATTCTGTTGAGGATAGATTCGGTAGATTCCGAACAAAAGCCATTCTTTTGTGATTTAAATGTCGTTCTTTTGGGTCCATTGTCACAACAGCCAGAAAACATGAGGCTGCTACAACCTTTTTATATGGTCGGTGTAATGGACTTTCGGTGATGTGCAGTGGTCTTTGCATGAAACGTACTTTTTGAGATCATGGCGCAGAAATATTAATGATATTTGTACAAATTTGAGCAATGAATTGAAAGTAAAGATGCTGAAAATGATTATTTTTTACCTGCCATTAAGTGATTTTTCAGTATGTAGTTTTCTTGCTTCTATGTTGAATTCCTCTGCCTTTTTTGCTGTTACTATGTGGACCTGTTTAACTCGCTCTCTGTTGGCGAATCACTGTTTGACCATGGGTTAGCCCACCTAACGTCAAGCTTTATACAACACTGAATAATAACCTTAAAACAAATTGTTTCAAGGTTGAGAGAAATCATGTACTGCACAAGAAGTCCACAAGAAAGTCTACATTAGTTGTCTTACACAGTTGGACAAAATTGTCGGTACCCTTCCGTTAAAAGAAAAACAAAACCCCAAAGCAAAAATAACCGCCAAAAGTAGTAATAATAAATTGAAAATTACTGAAATTTAACTAATGATGTCCACGCAATGTTGCAGAGGCGTGTCAACCAGGACAGCCCCACAACATCCAGAGCCTTTAGGAACTCTGGGCGAATCTCATCCAGCCCTGGGGCCTTGCCAAGGATCATTTGAACCACGTTGGTGACCTCAACCCCAGTGATAGCAGAGCCCACTTCAGAGACCCCAGATTCTGCTTCCTCATGGGAAGGCGTGTCGGTGGCATTGAGGAGGTCTTCGAAGTATTCTTCCCACCGACTGACAACGTCCCGAGTCAAGGTCAGCATTGCCCCATCCCCACTATACACAGTGTTGATGGTGCACTGCTTCCCCTTCCTGAGACGCCGGATGGTGAACCAGAATTTCCTCGAAGCCATGCGGAAATCGTTCTCCATGGCCTCACCAAACTCTGCCCAAATCCGAGTTTTTGCCTCAGCAACCACCAACACTGCATACCGCTTGGCCAGCCGGTACTCATCAGTTGCCTCAGGAGTCCTTCTTTAGCTTGACGGCATCCCTCACCGCTGGTGTCCACCAACGGGTTCGGGGATTGCTGCCACGACTGACACCAACTACCTTACGGCCACAGCTCCGCCTCAGCAATGGAGGCGCGGAACCTGGTCCGAGTGTCCAAGACATACGGCCGCAAGTCCGACGACACGACCACAAAGTCGATCATCGAACTGCGACCTAGGGTGTCCTGGTGCCAAGTGTACATGTGGACACCCTTATGCTTGAACATGGTGTTCGTTATGGACAATCCGTGGCGAGCACAGAAGTCCAATAACAGAACACCACTCTGGTTCTGATCGGGGGGCCGTTCCTCCCAATCACACCCCTCCAGGTCGGACTGTCATTGCCCACGTGAGCATTGAAGTCCCCCAGCAGAACGTTGGGAGTCCCCAGCGGGAGCGCTTTCCAGCACCCCCTCCAAGGACTCCAAAAAGGGTGGGTACTCTGATCTGCTGGTTGGTGCATAGGCACAAGCAACAGTCAGGACGCGTCCCCCCCCACCCGACGTTGGAGGGACGCTACCCTCTCGTCCACCGGGGTGAAGCCCAATGTACAGGCGCCGAGCCGGGGTGCAATAAGTATACCCACACCTGCTCGGCGCCTCTCACCGTGGGCAACTCCAGTGTGGAAGTGAGTCCAACCCCTCTCGAAAGGACTAGTACCAGAGCCCAAACCGTGTGTGGAGGCGAGCCCGACTATATCTATTCGGAACATCTCGACCTCACACAACAGCTCGGGCAGGTTTTGGAGAAACATAGGCTGCCATCCAAGCAAGATCTTTTTCATGGATGCCCCTGCTTATTTCAGCAAGACAATGCCAAACCACATTCTTCACATGTTCCAACAGCGTGGCTAGTAAAAGAGTGCGGGTACTCGACTGTCCTGCCTTCAGTCCAGACCTGTCTCCCATTGAAAATGTGTGGTGCATTATGAAGTGTAAAATACGACAACGGAGACCCCGGACTGTTGAACAGCCGAAGCTGTACATCAAGCAAGAATGGGAAAGAATTCCACCAACAAAGCTTCAACAATTGGTGTCCTCCATTCCCAAACGTTTATTGAATGTTGTTAAACGAAAAGGTGATGTAACACAGTGGTAAACATGACCCTGTCCCAGCTTTTTTGGAACGTGTTTCAGCCATAAAATTCCAAGTTAATGATTATTTGCTAAAAACAATAAAGGTTATCAATTTGAACATTAAATATCTTGTCTTTTGTAGTGTATTCAAATAAATATAGGTTGAACATGATTTGCAAATCACTGTATTCTGTTTTTATTTATGTTGAACACAATGTCCCAACTTAATTGGAATTGGGGTTGTACCTTGAGTCACTCTCTTTAAAAACCAAAGACCAAGTCCGTCACTTTGGTGTTTTGATAGATTCCGACCTGACTTTCAACAGTCATATCAAATCAATTACTAAAAATGCCTTCTACCATCTGAAGAACATATCCAGAGTCAAGGCTTGCATGTGCCAAGCAGACCAGGAGGAGCTCATCCATGCTTTTATCTCAAGTAGACTTGACTATTGTAATGGTCTTCTGACTGGACTCCCTAAAAAGAGCATTAAAAAGCTGCAGCTCAATCAGAATGCTGCAGCTCGGGTTCTGACCAGAACAAAGAGGTTAGAGCATATTACTCCGATTCTAAAGTCTTTACACTGGCTTCCAGTCAGCTTTAGAATAGATTTTAAAGTTCTGCTACTGGTCTAAAAATGACTAAACGGTTTAGGTCCTGATTACATGAATGAAATGCTAATGGAATATTAACCCAGTAGGGCAGTGAGATCGACAGACTCGGGTCAAATAGTGGAGCACAGAGTCCAAAGCAAACGAGGTGAAGCAGCGTTTTGCTATTATGCTGCACACAAATGGAATAAATTGCCAACAGAAGTGACGTCAGCCCCAAGTGTGAATGTTTTGAAGTCCAGGTTAAAAACTCTTCTTTTTTTCCTCTTGCTTTTTAGCGTATTTCCACTTTGAAATGATATTTCTTGCACTGTACGCTATTTTAATTGTACTTTTATTTTTTTCTCTTTGTTTGAAATGTTTATAAGCTGTTTTTTTTCTTTGTTTTTAAATGCTTTTAATCTTGTAAAGCACATTGAGTTACCTTGTGTATGAAATGCGCTATAGCAATAAATTTGCTTTGCCTGAGGTAGCTTTAAATATAGTTTAACTAGGGTTTTAGTTATTCATTCACTTTCTTTTTTTTTTTTCTTCCATATGTTACTGTTAAATCGTGTTTTCTGTCTGAGTTTTTTCAAGGGTTGTTGCAGCACCTCTCCACGCTGCTTCAGTAATAATGATCTGTAGGAAAATGACACAATAAATTCATTTACAAACAAACCTAAAACCCAAATTGCACTACATCAAGAAAATAATGATTTCATCAATGTGGTCTTTTGTGTTTTCTTGCCAGCATCAGCAGTTGTTTCTCAAGACTTCTTCACTGTACAAACAGATGTAAAGTGTACAGCTGTAAAGTCCATTTGCAGTACTGAAAGCTCAAACATAGGGTTGCCAGGGATCTGATTATTACTACAGCTATTATTACCCGCAATGGTCTTTAAACAAAAACACCACAAGATTTTTACCAGTTTAGCGAGTGTGGTCTTATTGTCTCGAATACTGTGCTGTCTAATCTAATTCGGATCTGGTGTCTCATTAAATTGAAATGAATCTGCAGTCAGTCATTGACAATAAATGGTTGCTGCTACAACACTCAACTGAGCCAGTGGATGCCACATAAATTCATTCTTGAGGGAAAGGCTTGGCGTTGACATTGCTCCATAGCTAGTGTGGCCAGCAGACGTCTACATAGATCTGCCTCTCAAGGGTTTTATCGACTTGTGGCTTGCCAGTTGCATGTTGGAAATCTCTCCTCTCCTTTAGTGTATATAGTTGGGGATATACGGGGACTAGTGTTTTTCTAATGGCATTTCTACATTATTTCTACTTACTCCGTTAATTTTGACGGGCTCATATTTGTCACCAAGAACTAGTTTGCTGTATGTACCGTGAAAAAGTATTTGCACCCTTCTCAAATTCTTTTTTTTTTTTTTTTTTGCATAGTTTCCCCACTTGGATATTTACGATCATCAAACAAATATAAATATCAGACAAAGACAACCTGGGTGATCACAAAAGGCAGTTTTTAAATACTGATTTTATTTATTTAGGAAAAAAATATTCAAAGCTACCTTGCCTTGTGTGAAAAGGTAGTTGACTCTTAAATATAATAATTGGTTGGGCCACCCTTAGAAGAAGAAGAAGAAGAAGAAGAAGAATCATCTTTTATTGTCATGAACATGCATGCATGCACACGAAATTTGTTCTCTGCATTTAACCCATCACAGTGAACACATACACATGTTAGTGGAACACACTGGAGCAGGGGGCAGCTGAAGCGCCCGCGGAGCATTTCGGGGTATCAGTGTCTTGCTCAAGGACACCACAGCCGTGAGTCCAGGGGATGTTGGCGGATGGTCCAGTCGGGGTTTTGAACCTAGGTCCCCCACGGTGGCAGGCGATGATCTTAACCATTGGGCCACGGCAGCAACAATTGAATTTAAGTGCTTACTGTAACTGGCAATGAGTCTTTCACATCTCTATGGAGATATTTTGGCCCACTCTCTCTTTAAGGATTGTTTTAATTCAGCAAGACTTGAGGGTTTTCGAGCCTGAACGGCTTTTTTAAGGTCATGCCACAGCATTTCAATCGGATTCAACTCCAGACTTTACCCGGGTTTACCAGCAGACTTTTTTTTTTGTCATTCCGATTAAAATCATTCCGGTTCAAGTCTTTGGTCAACTGTTTACATGTGATGTGATCTAGTGCCCCCTCCTTCAGCCGTCACCTTGTCGTGTTGGAGGGGTTTGTGTGTCCCAGTGATCCTAGGAGTTAAGTTGTCTGGGGCTTTATGCCCCTGGCAGGGTCACCCATGACAAACAGGTCCTAGGTGAGGGACCAGACAAAGCACGGCTCAAAGACCCCTAATGATGACGATAAACAATGGACTTCGTTTTCCCTTGCCCGGGCGCGGGACACCGGGGCCCCCCACTGGAGCCAGGCCTGGTGGTGAGGCTCGAAGGCGAGCGCCTGGTGGCCGGGCCTGCACTCATGGTGCCCGGCCGGGCACAGCCCGAAAGGGTAACGTGGGTCCCCCTTCCCATGGGCTCACCATCTGTGGGAGGGGCCATAGGGGTCGGGTGCAGTGTGAGCTGGGCGGCGGCCGAAGGCGGGGACCTTGGTGATCCGATCCCCGGCTACAGAAGCTGGCTCTAGGGACTTGGAATGTCACCTCTCTGGCAGGTAAGGAGCCCGAGCTGGTGTGTGAGGTCGAGAAGTTCCCACTAGATATAGTCGGACTCGCCTCCACACACATCTTGGGCTCTGGTACCAGTCCTCTCGAGAGGGGTTGGACTCTCTTCCACTCTGGAGTTGCCCACGGTGAGAGGCGCCGAGCAGGTGTGGGTATACTTATTGCCCCCCGGCTTGGCGCCTGTACGTGGGGGTTCACCCCGGTGGACGAGAGGGTAGCCTCCCTCCGCCTTCGGATGGGGGGACGGGTCCTGACTGTTGTTTGTGCCGATGCACCAAACAACAGTTCAGAGTACCCACCCTTTTTGGAGTGCTTGGAGGGGGTGCTGGAGAGCGCTCCCGCTGGGGACTCCATTGTTCTGCTGGGGGACTTCAATGCTCACGTGGGCAATGACAGTGAGACCTGGAAGGGCGTGATTGGGAGGAACGGCCCCCCCGATCAGAATCCGAGCGGTGTTCTGTTATTGGACTTCTGTACTCGTCATGGATTGTCCATAACGAACACCATGTTCAAGCATAAGGTGCACTTGGCACTAGGACACCCTAGGTCGCATTTCGATGATCGACTTTGTGGTCGTGTCATCTGACTTGCGTCCGCATGTCTTGGACACTCGGGTGAAGAGAGGAGCGGAGGTGTCAACTGATCACCACCTATGTGGTGTGTTGGCTCTGATGGTGGGGGAAGATGCCGGTCCGACGTGGCAGGCCCAAACGTATTGTGAGGTTCTGCTGGGAACGTCTGGCAGAATCCCCTGTCAGAAGGAGTTTCAATTCCCACTTCCGACAGAACTTTGCTCATGTTCCGGGGGAGGCAGGGGACATTGAGTCCATTGCTGAGACGGCCGACCGGAGCTGTGGCCGTAAGGTGGTCGGTGCCTGTCGTGGCGGCAATCCCCGAACCCGTTGGTGGACACCAACGGTGAGGGATGCCGTCAAGCTGAAGAAGGAGTCCTATCTGGCCTTTTTGGCCTGTGGGACTCCTGAGGCAGCTGATGGGTACCGGCTGGCCAAGCGGAATGCAGCTTTGGTGGTCGCTGAAGCAAAAACTCTGGTATGGGAGGAGTTCGGTGAGGCCATGGAGAAAGACTTCCGGATGGCTTCGAGGAAATTCTGGTCCACCACCCGGCGTCTCAGGAAAGGAAAGCAGTGCACGACCAACACTGTGTGTAGTGGGGATGGATGTAGCCGTGGAACAGTGGACCAGCTCTACACCCTCGGCAGGGTCCTCGAGGGTGCATGGGAGTTCGCCCAACCAGTCTACATGTGTTTTGTGGACTTGAAGAAGGCGTTCGACCGTGTCCCTCGGGGAGTCCTGTGGAGGGTGCTTCGGGAGTATGGGGTACCGAACCCCCTGATACGGGCTGTTCGGTCCTTGTACGACCGGAGTCAGAGTTTAGTCCGCATATCCAGCAGTAAGTCGGACTTGTTCCCGGTGAGGGTTGGACTCCGCCAAGGCTGCCCTTTGTCACCGATTCTGTTCATAACTTTTATGGACAGAATATCTAGGCGCAGCCGAGGCGTAGAGGCGGTCCGGTTTGGTGGCCTCAGTATTGAGGCACCTCCAAATCTGAGACCATGGTCCTCAGTCGGAAAAGTGTGGCATGCCCTCTCCAGGTCGGGGATGAGATCCTGCCCCAAGCTATATGATTATTTTATTATTATTATTATTATTATTTGCTAAAAAAAAAAGGTTTATCAATTTGAACATTAAATCTTGTCTTTGTAGTGTCCATCCATCCATCCATTTTCTACCGCTTATCCGGGTCGGGTCGCGGGGGCAGTAGCTTTAGCAGGGACGCCCAGACTTCCCTCTCCCCAGCCACTTCATCCAGCTCTTCCGGGGGGATCCCGAGGCGTTCCCAGGCCAGCCGAAGGACGTAGTGTCTCCAGCGTGTCCTGGGTCGTCCCCGGGGTCTCCTCCCGGTGGGACGTGCCCGGAACACCTCACCAGGGAGGCGTCCGGGAGGCATCTGAATCAGATGCCCCAGCCACCTCATCTGGCTCCTCTCGATGTGGTGGAGCAGCGACTCTACTCTGAGATCCTCCCGGATGACAGAGCTTCTCACCCTATCTCTAAGGGAGAGGAGGAAGGAAGGAAACTCATTTCGGCCGCTTGTATCCTGGATCTTGTTCTTTCGGTCACGACCCACAGCACGTGACCATAGGTGAAGGTAGGAACGTTGATCAACCGGTAAATTGAGAGCTTTGCCTTTCGGCTTAGCTTCTTCTTTACCACAACAGATCGATACAAAGTCCGCATCAGTGCAGACGATCCACCGATCCGCCTGTCGATCTACCGTTCCATTCTTCCCTCACTCGTGAACAAGACCCCAAGATACTTGAACTCCTCCACTTGGGGCAGGATCTCATCCCCGACCTGGAGAGGGCATGCCACCCTTTTCCGACTGAGGGCCACGGTCTCAGATTTGGAGGTGCTGATTCTTATCCCAGCCGCTTCACACTCGGCTGCGAACTGCTCCAGGGAGAGTTGGAGGTCTGATGAAGCCAACAGAACCACATCATAAGCAAAAAGCAGTGATGCAATACTGAGGCCACCAAACCGGACCCCCTCTAAGCCTTGGCTGCGCCTAGAAATTCTGTCCATAAAAGTTATGAACAGAATCGGTGACAAAGGGCAGCCTTGGCGGAGTCCAACCCTCACCGATTCTGTTCATAACTTTTATGGACAGAATATCTCTGTGCAGCCGAGGCGTAGAGGGGGTCCGGTTTGGTGGCCTCAGTATTGAGGCACCTCCAAATCTGAGACCATGGTCCTCAGTCGGAAAAGTGTGGCATGCCCTCTCCAGGTCGGGGATGAGATCCTGCCCCAAGTGGAGGAGTTCAAGTATCTTGGGGTCTTGTTCACGAGTGAGGGAAGAATAGAACGGCAGATCGACAGGCGGATCGGTGCAGTGTCTGCAGTGATGCGGACTTTGTATCGGTCCGTTGTGGTAAAGAAGGAGCTAAGCCGAAAGGCGAAGCTCTCGATTTACCGGTCGATCTACGTTCCTACCCTCACCTATGGTCACGAGCTGTGGGTCGTGACCGAAAGAACAAGATCCCGGATACAAGCGGCCGAAATGAGTTTCCTTCGCAGGGTGTCCGGGCTCTCCCTTAGAGAGAGGGTGAGAAGCTCGAGAGGAGCCAAATGAGGTGGCTGGGCCATCTGATTCGGATGCCTCCCGGACGCGTCCCTGGTGAGGTGTTCCAGGCACGTCCCACCGGGAGGAGACCCCGGGGACGACCCAGGACACGCTGGAGAGACTACGTCCTTCGGCTTGCCTGGGAACGCCTCGGGATCCCCCCAGAAGACCTGGATGAAGTGGCTGGGGAGAGGGAAGTCTGGGCATCCCTGCTAAAGCTACAGCCCCGCGACCTGACGCGGTAGAAAATGGATGGATGCTAGTCTCGTGCGATCTGCCGTTTACATGTGTCACGTACGTGGTTAGGGCGAAGGCGAGGAACGCAAGGCAAGAACATGGTGGACCCAATTGCAGGGAAGCAGGGAGGCAAGGCAGGAGTGCGGGAATCTCAAAATAATAATATTTAATCACAATGATAAAAACAACTGGCGACTATGACATGGCAAGACGTGACAACGACAATGAACCGACAAGAACTGAAAGAAACCAGGAAACTAAATACAAACAAATTGACGAGACAACGAGGAACACCTGGACAAGACACGAGTGGCTGGAGAGAGCGGATTGGTCGACACAAAGTAGACGAGAACAGGTGGACACAACAACCTAATGAGCACACGACAAACATGGAACACAGGAAAACATGGAACAAAACTAAACACAACCCAAGCAATAGATCTACGTGATCAGTGCCTCGACCCTAGCGCTAATCCTAGCACTATTTCTAGGATTAGCTTTTCAAGATGGTCTGCTGCTCATTTGCTTGTCAATGAGGTTACTCAAAGCAGGCTCTTGTCTTCATCTTTGATCCTGGACACCCACTTTTTGTCTGTGCTGTAGCCTCCTGCGACGTCCCCATACAACCTTGCAACCTTTGGAAAATGTTTAGTGGTGGTTCCCCTCCCAAAGCAAAAAAATAAATAAAAATAAAAAAATCAATCACAGCTCCCTGTGCTTCTGATGGGCATCCACCAATGACCTCATTTAAAAAATGGCAGACAGGAAGAGGATAGGCTTAAACAAATACAGTTCAAAAGCAATGTGGGACTTTTGGCATAATGCTTTAAGTGTCATACTATGAACTTCTCTTTCGTCTTTGTGGCAAGCATGTGCTCACTTTGAACCTGAATTTCTGGTTTTTCCTCATCGCAAATAATCTCTTCAGGGTTAGGTAGTAGAACAGACCCTCCCAAAAACACTTGTTGAGACTTTTGAGTAAGTTTGACATGTCTACACCCTTTCCTATATCACAACTGGAGTGTTCTAGAAGAAGTGACTTTCGGGTTTTCCTAGTCGGGGGTCACCCCAGTGCTATTGGTGATTTCATTTATTAAATAGATATTTACTTATATTTCATATTTATTATGAACCGTTTTACTGGTTTTCAAAAAACGTTCCATCCCTAGGAATGAGCATAGGTAGGTGATAGACTACCACGCATGAATTATGTACAAATTCAGTTTACATCACTGCTATAGAAACGGAAATTGGTCATAAACTGAGGACCTAAAGTACATATAGGTATTGTTTGTTTTTCCCTATGTAATAAGGAGAATAATACTTAATTTTAATTCTCAACATTATTCCTCTGTTCTTGTGCAATAATAGGAGCGTGTCAAGCTATGTTAAAGAGGTTGGACTGTTTGCTTTTAGTTCGTTTGTATAAACAAATGTTTGCTATAGAAGTACAATAATATCCTTGCTTTCGTTGTACAGTTTCTTTGTTCTTTTTGTTTCTTTTCTTGCTCTTCTCTGAACACCCCTTGTTGAGGCAAGTTTGCCTTTGGCAATAAACGGTGCAAGACAAAGAAAAAGCGACAAACATGAGTTTCCTTGGCTCGCCAAACTACGTCCTCGTGAGGTACCCTGAGGGCATACACGAAATGCTCGGATCGCTTGTGATGTCCTCCATGATGGATCTGACTGGAAGAAGTGTTGCAAAAAAAACAACAACCCAGAAACATGCCCAAAATAAATAATTTCATATTTGTTCAACTGAAGTCTTTCAAGATTACATGTCACTACAACAAAGTACAACTTTTAAAAGCATAAAAATGTGGTTGAATTCCACTTTGTACAACCTCAGAGGCATATGACTTTGGAGGTTCTATTTAGCTATATGATTATTTTATTATTATTATTATTATTATTTGCTAAAAAAAAAGGTTTATCAATTTGAACATTAAATCTTGTCTTTGTAGTGTCCATCCATCCATCCATTTTCTACCGCTTATCCGGGTCGGGTCGCGGGGGCAGTAGCTTTAGCAGGGACGCCCAGACTTCCCTCTCCCCAGCCACTTCATCCAGCTCTTCCGGGGGGATCCCGAGGCGTTCCCAGGCCAGCCGAAGGACGTAGTGTCTCCAGCGTGTCCTGGGTCGTCCCCGGGGTCTCCTCCCGGTGGGACGTGCGCGGAACACCTCACCAGGGAGCCGTCCGGGAGGCATCCGAATCAGATGCCCCAGCCACCTCATCTGGCTCCTCTCGATGTGGTGGAGCAGCGACTCTACTCTGAGATCCTCCCGGATGACCGAGCTTCTCACCCTATCTCTAAGGGAGAGGAGGAAGGAAGGAAACTCATTTCGGCCGCTTGTATCCTGGATCTTGTTCTTTCGGTCACGACCCACAGCACGTGACCATAGGTGAGGGTAGGAACGTTGATCAACCGGTAAATTGAGAGCTTTGCCTTTCGGCTTAGCTTCTTCTTTACCACAACAGATCGATACAAAGTCCGCATCAGTGCAGACGATCCACCGATCTGCCTGTCGATCTCCCGTTCCATTCTTCCCTCACTCGTGAACAAGACCCCAAGATACTTGAACTCCTCCACTTGGGGCAGGATCTCATCCCCGACCTGGAGAGGGCATGCCACCCTTTTCCGACTGAGGACCACGGTCTCAGATTTGGAGGTGCTGATTCTTATCCCAGCCGCTTCACACTCGGCTGCGAACTGCTCCAGGGAGAGTTGGAGGTCTGATGAAGCCAACAGAACCACATCATAAGCAAAAAGCAGTGATGCAATACTGAGGCCACCAAACCGGACCCCCTCTAAGCCTTGGCTGCGCCTAGAAATTCTGTCCATAAAAGTTATGAACAGAATCGGTGACAAAGGGCAGCCTTGGCGGAGTCCAACCCTCACCAGGAACGAGTCCGACTTACTGCCGGATATGCGGCCCAAACTCTGACTCCGGTCGTAGAGGGACCGAACGGCCCGTATCAGGGGGTTCGGTACCCCATATTCCCGAAGCACCCTCCACAGGACTCCCCGAGGGACACGGTCGAACGCCTTCTCCAAATCCACAAAACACATGTAGACTGGTTGGGCGAACTCCCATGCACCCTCGAGGACCCTGCCGAGGGCGTAGAGCTGGTCCACTGTTCCACGGCCAGGACGAAAACCACACTGCTCATCCTGAATCTGAGATTCGACTTCCCGACAGAACCTCCTCTCCAGCACCCCTGAATAGCCCCTACCAGGGTGGCTGAGGAGTGTGATTCCCCCTGGAGTTGGAACACACCCTCCGGTCCCCCTTCTTAAAAAGGGGGACCACCACCCCAGTCTGCCAATCCAGTGACGAGCACAGGAGTCCAATAACAGAACACCACTCTGGTTCTGATCGGGGGGGCCGTTCCTCCCAATCACGCCCTTCCAGGTCTCACTGTCATTGCCCACGTGTGCATTGAAGTCCCCCAGCAGAACGATGGAGTCACCAGCGGGAGCGCTCTCCAGCACCCCCTCCAGTTAGGACCCGTCACCCCACCCGAAGGCGGAGGGAGGCTACCCTATCGTCCACCGGGGTGAACCCCAACGTACAGGCGCCTAGCAATAAGTATACCCACACCTGCTCGGCACCAAGCAATAAGTATACCCACACCTGCTCGGAGCCTCTCACCGTGGGCAACTCCAGAATGGAAGAGAGTCCAACCCCTCTCGAGAGGACTGGTACCAGAGCCCAAGCTGTGTGTGGAGGCGAGTCTGACTATATCTAGTCGGACCTTCTCGACCTCACACACCAGCTCGGGCTCCTTCCCTGCCAGAGAGGTGACATTCCACGTCCCTAGACCCAGCTTCTGTAGCCGGGGATCGGATCTCCAAGGTCCTCGCCTTCGGCCACCGCCCAGCTCCCACTGCATCCGACCCCTATGGCCCCTCCCACAGGTGGTGAGCCCATGGGAAGGGGGACCCACGTTTCCCTTTCGGGCTGTGCCCGGCCGGGCCCCATAGGTGCAGGCCCGGCCACACAACGTCCCAAGCCGGCACGGTAGTCGACTGGTTAGCACATCTGCCTCACAGTTCTGAGGACCAGGGTTCAAATTCCGGCCCCGCCTGTGTGGAGTTTGCATGTTCTCCCCGGGCCTGGGTGAGTTTTCTCCGCGCACTCCGGTTTCCTCCCACATCCCAAAAACATGCGTGGTAGGTTGATTGGAGACTCTAAATTGCCCGTAGGTGTGAATGTGAGTGCGAATGGTTGTTTGTTTCTATGTACCCTGCGATTGGCTGGCGACCGGTTCGGGGTGTTCCCCGCCTCCCGCTGGGATAGGCTCCAGTAACCCGTGACCCTAGAGAGGATAAGCGGTAAAGAAAATGGATGGATGGATTATTACCAGTGCTTTAAATATCTACCTCTTCCGTAGAATTGCTGCATCCAGAATTTTCAGAACCTATTTCTGGAATGTCTGCTTGCACTGTGTTGTTTTGACAGCGGCCCAATTTTCAGACATTTTTCTTGTGTCCTCCAGCTGTTGCGAGAATTGAAACATCCAAACGTGATTGCCCTGCAGAAAGTGTTCCTGTCCCACAGTGACAGAAAGGTTTCGCTCCTGTTAGACTATGCCGAACACGACCTTTGGGTGAGTTTTTCCTCTATGTCCATGTTGCATGCCATGCAGAACATTTGTCCCGCAGGATTTTCAAAAAAACAAAGTCTTCCAGACTTGATCCTAGTGTCCGAATTGTAGTTGATCTAATAAAGACAGAAGATATTCTGCAGCAGAAGTCACCAGCACTTGTGACACGGAGAGCTACCAGAGTCATGACAAGTCATGTAGAGGGCTGCTTGGAAGTACGATTTGTATAATTGTATGCAGTCACTGGCACTGCACACACGGTGTAGTGATTCACTCACCTAACTTTGGTGCAGTGTGGGTTCAGTTCCCATTCAGTGATGGTGTGAATCTACTTGTGCCCTGCGATTGGGGGGCCACAAGTCCAGAGTGTGTTCTGCCTGATTCCGCTGGGATAGGCTCCAGCTCGCTGCAAAAAAATAATGGATGAATTGTATGCATAATGTATGTGTAATGTGAACAATATACTAAACATGATATATCAGAATGCACCGATACCAGGTTTTTTTTAGAGCGAGTCCAAGTACAGAGGACTGATACTTGATAAAGGAATTGTCTTGAAATTGTGATGAAAATGTTTTATTTTAACCAAATAGTGTCCCAAACCCCCCGCAAAATCATTTTTTTCTTGAACATGGCACAGATTTCACTCAAATATACATGTACAAAACATAAAAACATAGATGAGAGATGAAAACTAAACAAGAGACGAAGACCGTAGAGTCTGGTGGATACAGTAATCGCCCACTAGATCGCGTTTCACACTTTGCGGTCCCGTGTTTTTAAAGTTTTTACTAAATTTTTTTATACAACCCCAATTCCAATGAAGTTGGGACGTTGTGTTAAACATAAATAAAAGCAGAATACAATGATTTGCAAATAACGTTCAACCTATATTTAATGGAATACACTACAAAGACAAGATATTTAATGTTGAAACTGATAAACTTGATTGTTTGTAGCAAATAATCATGAATTTAGAATTTTATGGCTGCAACACATTCCAAAAAAGCTGGGACAGGTGGCAAAAAAGAATGAGAAAGTTGAGGAATGTTCATCAAACACCTGTTTGGAACATCCCACAGGTGAGCAGGCTAATTGGGAACAGGTGGGTCCCATGATTGGGTAGAAAAGGAGCTTCCCTGAATTGCTCAGTCATTCACAAGCAAAGATGGGGCGAGGTTCACCTCTTTGTGAACAAGTGCGTGAGAAAATAGTCGAACAGTATAAGGACAATGTTCCTCAACGTACAATTGCAAGGAATTTAGGGATGTCATCATCTACGGTCCGTAATATCATCAAAAGGTTCAGAGAATCTGGAGAAAGGACTTCATGTAAGCGGCAAGGCCGAAAACCAACATTGAATGCCCGTGACCTTCGATCCCTCAGGCGGCACTGCATCAAAAACCGACATCAATATGAAAAGGATATCACCACATGGGCTCAGGAACACTTCAGAAAACCAATGTCAGTAAATACAGTTCGGCGCAACATCCGTAAGTGCAACTTGAAACTCTACTATGCAAAGCAAAAGCCATTTATCAACCACACCCAGAAACGCCGCCGGCTTCTCTGGCCCCGAGCTCATCTAAGATGTACTAATGCAAAGTGGAAAAGTGTTCTGTGGTTCGACGAGTCCACATTTCAAATTGTTTTTGGAAATTGTGGACGTCGTGTCCTCCGGGCCAAAAAGGAAAAGAACCATCCGGACTGTTATGGACGCAAAGTTCAAAAGCCAGCATCTGTGATTGTATGGGGCTGTGTTAGTGCCAATGGCATGGGTAACTTACACATCTCTGAAGGCACCATTAAAGCTGAAAGGTACATACAGGTTTTGGAGAAACATATGCTGCCATCCAAGCAAAGTCTTTTTCATGAATGCCCCTGCTTATTTCAGCAAGACAATGCCAAACCACATTCTGCACGTGTTACAACAGCGTGGTTTCGTAGTAAAAGAGTGCGGGTACTAGACTGGCCTGCCTGCCTGCCTGCAGTCCAGACATGTCTCCCATTGAAAACCTGTGACGCATTATGAAGCGTAAAATACAACAACGGAGACCCCGGACTGTTGATCAGCTGAAGCTGTACATCAAGCAAGAATGGGGAAAGAATTCCACCTACAAAGCTTCAACAATTAGTGTCCTGAGTTCCCAAACATTTATAGAATGTTGTTAAAAGAAAAGGTGATGTAACACAGTGGTAAACATAACCCTGTCCCAGCTTTTTTGGAACATGTTGTAGCCATAAAATTCTAAGTTAACGATTATTTGCTAAAAACAATAAGGTTTATCAGTTTGAACATTAAATATCTTGTCTTTGTAGTGTATTCAATTAAATATAGGTTGAACATGATTTGCAAATCATTGTATTCTGTTTTTATTTGTTTAACACAACGTCCCAACTTTATTGGAATTGGGATTGTACGATTTGTACAACATGTACGTGTTATCCTTTGCTGTTTCTCTCTCTTAATATATTATGTGTTTAAATGTGTTCGTATTATTTCTATATCTCAAATTTCACTTATGGCGGGGGTGGTTTGGAACGTAACCACGGTGATGGAGGAGGGATTAGCCTTGTTACCTCTGTGTGTCAACTGTAAAAAAAAAAAAGTGAGTAAAAAGAAATACAAGACTGCTTCTAGAGAATTCCTCAGATTATAAAATACAACTCTGACAGCCTGACAGGACAAACAACAAGATACTTTATTAAACCATTGCTTATTTTATTCAACATAATTCTGCCTCACGACATACAGTATCTGTATATTGTCACTCTCCAATTACGACCTCAAAAATCCAATTTATAGCAACTGCAACTAATGTCAACAACGTGCAGCTAAGGAACCAATTAAAATGTTATGTTATTGAGATTCAGTGTATCATTTGTTCTTTTCCATTTTCAATTGGCAATAAAAAAAAAATCAAATAATGACTGAATATTTTGATATTTATCTTTTAATCTGGCACAAAAAAAATAAAAAAATGTCAGTTTTCATATTTCAGTTTTAAGCTCGGATCAAAACTATGAAATAGAAAATCAGGCCACACCACTTAATTTGATATCAATATTTCATTTGTTGGATTATGTGACCCGAATGGTAATGTGCATTAGTAAAGATATGTTAGCTTGTTGATGAATGATGTAATGTGTTTTTAATTTATTACATCTCCATTGTCTCCCAGAAGTGTAAATCAAACAAAATCGTGACAAAATTAGCCCATAAATATGTTGTTTGTAAAAAAAAAAAAAAAATATTTGTTTTGTTTCAAAGTTTATCCTTGCAACATATTGTTACATGCGCGCACAAAATTATTGGTATTCGTCCTCTAAAGAGAAAAAAAAACACACAATAGTCACTGAGATAACTTTAAATTGCCAAAAGTAGTAATGAATAACACAATGTTAAAAATCAACTCATGAAAATAGAATTGCTTTAATTTTGTGGTTCAACAGAAATTTACACCAAACAATGGAACTGCCCTGGAGGAGGCTCAGTTATTATATGTTTTGGTGCTGCTTTGCTACATCCACCCCGTCATAAATCTGCAGGGTACAATGAAATCTCAAGTTTAAAGTTATTTCATTAAGCATTGTGGCTTTTTGTTTCCATAACAGAAGGGTACAAACAATTTTGTCCATGTGGGTACAAGCAAGAGGAACAAAACAGGAGGCTTGAGGCTCCGAAGCATGACCACCATTGCTAAAATGACACATTTACACATATTCAGACTCGGACATTGGTGTGAGTTTGCGGAAGCATTACAGTCATTACTGTGATTAGATGAATGGACGTCTATAGTATGTTATTTAGCAGTCATTCATAGTAGTAAATTAGACTAAAAACAGGTACAGTATATTGTTATGATTTTGGTATTAGTTGAATGAATACAAGGTGGTCCGTATGCAGAGTAAAAATCTGTGAGGTGAAATGTTTTCTCTTTCTTTTAGCATATTATCAAGTTCCATCGTGCCTCCAAGGCCAACAAAAAGCCAATGCAGCTGCCCCGAGGGATGGTGAAGTCTCTCCTGTATCAGATTCTGGATGGGATCCATTACCTCCACGTCAACTGGGTCCTCCACAGGGATCTGGTGAGCAGCTATTATTTTAGCTTCACCGCTCCACTTTCCCATGACTTGAATACAGCGTCTATTACCCTTCGCTTATAATGCCTTGATTTTTTATTTTGTTTTTTTTATGGGGGGGGGGGGTATTGACCATATTTGGGCAATAGGCTGAAGCCCACTGAGATACAGAAAAAGACACAGTCAGGTCGTCGTAGTGGTTCACTTGCCTGTCTTTTGTGCAGGCAGCGTTGGTTCAGTTCCCACTTGCTGGTGGTATAAATGTGAGTGAGAATGGTTATCTGTCTCTGTAATTGACTGGCGACCAGTTCAGGCTGCAGTTCACCTTTCAGTTGTAATTGGTTAGTATAGGCTCCAGCTACCTGTGACCCTCAACCTTAAAGTGACCCCAAAGCATACATTGGACTAGTTCAAAAGTTTAAATGGTTGTTTGCTTTTGTCTATCTATATGTGCTCTGCGATTGTTTAGTGACCAGTCTAAGGTGTACGCCACCTCGCGCCTGAAGCTGGGATAGGCTCCAGCACACCAGCGACCCGATCCATTTTCTGAACCGCTGATCCTCACTAGGGTCGCGGGTGTGCTGGTGCCTATCCCAGCTGACTTCGGGCGAGAGGCGGGGTACACCCCGAACTGGTCGCCAGCCAGTCGCAGGACACTAACCTTTATTTAACCAGATAAAAACACGTTGAGATCGGGATATCTTTCACAAGGGTGACCTGGCCTGGTCAGCAACACATGATATAAGAACAAGGAAGTGACAGTACAGAGTAAAACATACAATGTCCGAGGTGCAATTCAATAAGAGGTGCAGAAGCTGCACAACAACAAACAAGAATTTAAAATGTAAAATAGTGACACTGTTTAGTGGTACCAAGCTGGTAGTCCCTCAGGAGAGAACGGAACGCTCCAAGTGGAATAACGTCAGAGAGTTTCAGTTTAGTCAACAAAGTATTCCATGCTGTGGGGGCACCAAAGCAGAAATGAGTTTTTTCCAAATTCAGTCCTTATTTTTGGGACAGATAAAGCAAGAATCCAAGGCATAGCAGCTGCTTTTTTTGCAATAAAGCACACAAATAAGGAGCAATCAACCCGAAAGAGGCTTCAAAATTTTGGTCAGCCAATTATAAATTCGCATTGGTGGGTAAGGCGACTACAGCCAGGGACAAATCTCAATGCCGAACTCAAACAGAGAAATGTTACGAGATTGTGTCAGCACTGTCCTGTAATTTACTGAAATTAATTATAATGGCTCAAAACTAGAAGGTTCTCTGTTCTAAGTGTTGTTTTGGTGGCTCTAACTGGCTACAACACACTTTATCCCTGCGTGATGCTCTCCACTGCGGGTTTCCCACAGTTTTGTTTTTGTTTTTTTGCAGAGAGGAATATGAGCGCTTGCTACATCCAGACTTTCTTTGGATTGGAATGACAGGATTTCCACTTGAATTGTTTAAAATGTTGATCACAGTTTACCAGAGAAGGGGGAACTCGAATCAAATGTCAATTGTCAAATAACTTGGCTCGAGTCGACTCGAATTGGCAGTTTTATGACTTACGACTTGCCAAATATTTCAGAAAGACTAGGCTTGACTTTAGACTTGGCAGCCAAAAGACTTGACTTGACTTTGACTTGAATTACAACCCCAATTCCAATGAAGTTGGGACGTTGTGTTAAACATAAATAAAAACAGAATACAATGATTTGCAAATCATGTTCAACCTATATTTAATTGAATACACTACAAACTTGATTGTTTTTAGCAAATAATCATGAACTTAGAATTTGATGGCTGCTACACGTTCCAAAAAAAGCTGGGACAGGGTCATGTTTACCCCTGTGTTGCATCACCTTTTCTTTTAACAACATTCAATAAACGTTTGGGAACTGAGGACACGAATTGTTGAAGCTTTGTAGGTGGAATTCTTTCCCATTCTTGCTTGATGTACAGCTTCGGCTGTTCAACAGTCCGGGGTCTCCGTTGTCATATTTTCCGCTTCTTAATGCACCACACATTTTCAATGGGAGACAGGTCTTGACAGGCAGGCCAGTCTAGTACCCGCACTCTTTTACTACGAAGCTACACTGTTGTAACACGTGCAGAATGTGGTTTGGAATTGTCTTGCTGAAATAAGCAGGGGCGTCCATGAAAAAGACGTTGCTTGGATGGCAGCATCTGTTTCTCCAAAACCTGTATGTACCTTTCAGCTTTAATGGTGCCTTCACAGAAGTGTAAGTTACCCATGCCATTGGCACTAACACAGCCGCATACCATCACAGATGCTGGCTTTTGAACTTTGCATCCATGACAGTCCGGTTGGTTCTTTTCCTCTTTGGCCTGGAGAACACGACGTCCACAATTTCCAAAAACAATTTGAAATGTGGACTTGTCGGACCACAGAACACTTTTCCAATTTTCATCAGTCAATCTTAGATGAGCTCGGGCCCAGAGAAGCCGGCGGCGTTTCTGGGTGTTGTTGATAAATGGCTTTTGCTTTGCATAGTAGAGTTTCAAGTTGCACTTACGCATGTAGCTCCGAACTGTATTTACTGACATTGGTTTTCAGAAGTGTTCCTGAGCCCATGTGGTGATATCCTTTACACATTGATGTCGGTTTTTGATGGAGTGCCGCCTGAGGGATCGAAGGTCACGCGCATTCGATGTTGGTTTTCGGCCTTGCCGCTTACATGAAGTCCTTTCTCCAGATTCTCTGAACCTTTTGATGATATGATGGACCGTAGATGATGAAATCCCTAAATTCCTTGCAATTGTACGTTGAGGAACATTGTCCTTAAACTGTTTGACTATTTTCTCACGCACCTGTTCACAAAGAGGTGAACCTCGCCCCATCTTTTCTTGTGAATGACTGAGCAATTCAGGGAAGCTCCTTTTCTACCCAATCATGGCACCCACCTGTTCCCAATTAGCCTGCTCACCTGTGGGATGTTCCAAACAGGTGTTTGATGAGCATTCCTCAACTTTTTGCCACCTGTTGCAGCTTT
Organism: Phyllopteryx taeniolatus; assembly: GCF_024500385.1. Taxonomy (NCBI): domain Eukaryota; kingdom Metazoa; phylum Chordata; class Actinopteri; order Syngnathiformes; family Syngnathidae; genus Phyllopteryx; species Phyllopteryx taeniolatus. Next base: position 1,471,918 of record NC_084519.1, on the reverse strand, counting down.
TTTTGGAACGTGTTGCAGCCATAAAATTCCAAGTTAATGATTATTTGCTAAAAACAATAAAGTTAATCAGTTTGAACATTAAATATCTTGTCTTTGTAGTGTATTCAATTAAATATAGGTTGAACATGATTTGCAAATCATTGTATTCTGCTTATGTTTATGTTTAACACAACGTGCCAACTTCATTGGAATTGGGGTTGTAGAATAAATAACAGTTTCACTTGCTGGCTTTAGCACAGAGCGGACAGAACACCAGGAAATTGATCCCGTGTGCTTTCTTTATTTATCCGTCACTTGAGCTACATCTAGCTAGGGTGACATTGACAGGGATTCTCCTCGGATCCTCGGCGGGTGATGGGGGCTCAGTTAATCATCTGGAATCAAAAAGATACTCCTACTTTTTGGACAAGAAAAGGACAAGAAGCCAATAAATCTTTACTACTGTCAACTGCTACAAAGATTGTTAAAGTGTGAAATATATGCCTTCAATGTTTTTGACAGACTACACATGGGTTACATGCTTTGCTTACACTTAAGACCTTCAATTTCCAATTTCAAAATGTACACATCTTAACCAGTCAATGTAGGAAAAGTGCAGTGTTTTTCCTAATAGCTTAAACACCGGCTATATTGTATTCAGGTATCCTGGAAACCGTGACATTGTGACGATAATGCTCGAGAGCGCCAACCTTACAAGCTATGTAAATGGGATTCAGCCTGCCTGTCACTTACACATGGTCTCTCTGTTGTGTCTTGGACCTTTGTAAAACAAAACGCTTTTAATATCGCATCCACGAATGAATGACAAGCGATCACTAAAATAGTTTCAGTATTATAGATGTGAGAAATGTGACTTTTAGGACTGCTCTTCAGGATGTGCTAAAATAAGGCATTACATGCACTATAACAAATGATGATAATCCTAATATGTCTACTTTCCACTGGACATTTTTGCTTGTTGTTATTTCTTTCTCTATTTTAATTTGTTGAGAGATTAAAATACATGGTTATTTGGCAAAAGTATGTCACTTTGTCCTGGTATGGTTTGTGATAACCAGAGGTGTGGATTCGAGTCACATGACTTGGACTCGAATCAGACTCACAAATACAGTAGTTACACAGCGGGCTGACCGTGAGCTGTCTGGGCTTCCTGTTTATTATAGTCTGGTTTAGTCAGTGTAGTGTTCTCAAGAATCAGTCTTGTATTTCTTTCTTTATTCGCTTTATTTACCGTTCAGCACAGAGGAAACATCTATTCGACATGAAGCTACAGTCTTCTTTGGGTCCTTTTCTTCGCCTCTTGTTTCATAATATTTTTACGCAATGTCCCCTAGTGACTGAGATACCACAGTTGGATAA
>NC_084519.1:1403059-1465559 GCF_024500385.1 Phyllopteryx taeniolatus | reverse complement strand
GCCTCCCTGCAGTCCAGACCTGTTTGGATGCCATAATGCACACCACATTTGGAGGAGAAATGGCACTGCACATCACCCAAAAAAACACCAAACCAACAGTGAAGTTCAGAGGTGGGAACATGATGGTGTGGGGCTGCTTTTCAGCAAATGGTACTGGTAAACTTCACATTATTGAAGGAGGGATGAAAGGGCAAATGTAACGAGACATTCTTGACAAAAATCTGCTGCCATCCACGAGGATGATGAAAATCAAACGAAGATTTCAGCAGGATAATGATCCAAAACATTCTGTCAAGGAAACTCTTAATTGGTTTCAAAGAAAAAAAATAAAGCTGCTAGAATGGCCCAGCCAATCACATGATTTTAATTAAATTGAAAATCCATGGAAAGAACTAAAACTCAAGGTCCATAAAAGAAGCCTTCGGAACCTTCAAGATTTGAAGACTGCTTGTGTGGAGGAATGGGCCAAAATCACACCAGAGCAATGCATCAGAATCATCTTTATTTGCCAAGTAGGACTAAAAAACACACAAGGAATTTGTCTCCGGTAATTGGAGCCGCTCTAGTACGACAACCATCAGTCAATTGACAGATAACACTTTTGAGACATAAAGACATTGAGGTAAACAGTCACTGAGCAATAAAGGGTCGCTCGTGATCTGGTAATGCCGGTAAATTTTTTTTTTACCGACAATCCTTTCACCAGTTTTCTCCTCAATCCGACAATCCTTTCAGCAGTTTTGATTGTCCGTTGTAGTCGGAGTTTGTCCTTTTTTGTAGCAGCACCAAACCAGACTGTGATGGAAGAACACAGGACTGATTCGATGACCGCTGTGTAGAAAGATCTGCCTCAGCAGTCCTGTGGCAGGCCGTGCTTTCTCAGAAGCCGCAGGAAGTACATCCTCTGCTGGGTCTTTTTGAGGACGGAGTTGATGTTGGTAGCCCACTTCAGGTCCTGAACTTGAAGGTCTCGACGGTTGACACAAGGCAGCTGGACAGCGTGAGCGGCAGCTGTGGCGAAGGTTGTCTCCTGAAGTCCACTATAATCTCTACAGTCTTGAGCGTGTTCAGCTCCAGGTTGTGTCGGCCGCACCACAGCTCCAGCCGTTCCACTTCCTGTCGATATGCAGACTCGTCACCGTCCTTGATGCGGCCGATGACAGTGGTGTCATCTGCAAACTTCAAGTGTTTGACAGCCGGGTGCGTTGAGGTGCAGTCGTTCGTGTAGAGAGAAAAGAGCAGCGGAGAGAGGACACAACCTTGGGGCGCCCCAGTGCTGATGCTGCGTGTGGATGAGGTGGCCTCTCCCAGCCTCACCTGCTGTGTCCTGCTCGTCAGGAACCTGTAAATCCACTGGGAGATGGCAGGTGAGACGCTGAGCTGGAGAAGCTTGGAGGAAAGGAGTTCAGGGATGATGGTGTTGAACGCTGAGCTGAAGTCCACGAACAGGATCCTCGCGTAGGTCCCTGCACTGTCGAGGTGTTCTTGGATGAGCAGTCCCATATTGACTGCATCATCCGTAGACCTGTTTGCTCGGTAGGCAAACTGCAGGGGGTCCAGCAGGGGACCTGTGACGCTCTTGAGGTGGTCCAGCACGAGACGTTCAAAGGACTTCATGACCACAGATGTCAAGGCGACAGGCCTGTAGTCATTTAGACCCGAGATTGTAGGTTTCTTGGGGACTGGAATGATGGTGGAGCGTTTGAAACAGGATGGTACTTCGCACAGTTCCAGAGATCTATTGACAATCTGTGTGAAGACGGGAACGAGCTGGTCCACACAGACTTTGAGGCAGGATAGGGACACATGGTCTGGGCCTGCCGCTTTGTTAATCTTTTGTTGTTTGACGATGCGTCTCACATCCTGTTCGCGGATGGTTAACGCAGAAGTCGGTGGAGTGATAGTGGTCGGTGGTGCGCCTGGGTGGGTGTGGGGTGTGAAAGTGTCCTTTTCAAATCTGCAGTAGAATGTGTTCAAGTCGTTGTCTAGTGTGGTATTGTTCTCAGCTTGGGGGGATCGTCGCTTGTAATTTGTCAGCGATTGGAATGCATGCCAGACTGATTGAGTCGTTAGCGCTAAACTGTTTTTCCAACTTTGCTGCATAGTTCCTCTTTGCAATGTTAATTTCTTTAGTCAGCTGGTTTCTAGCGCGATTATACAGGGCCCTGTCCCCGCTTTGATATGCGTCCTCCTTGGCTTGGCGAAGCTGCTTAAGTTTGGCAGTGAACCACGCACGGCTTGTTGTTGTTGAATGTGCGAAATGACTTTGTTGGTACACATACCTCTTCACAGAAACTGATATAGGATGTGACAGTGTCCGTGCGACTAATTTCTCCAAACAGGAGGCGTCTTGTAGCTGTCATTGGAAGCAAAGGCTTTTGTACAAAGTATTAAATAAATACCATTTGGTGTGTTCAATACTTTTTCCCGGTGTCATTTCACATTATTGCGCACAGCTTAATTTCTGAGCGTATTTGTTCTACTTTCTTTGTATGTATGGATTACTTGGTTTGTTCCCAACATCTGGTGAAATGTTCAGGTCAATAGCACCTTTGGAAATATATTTAATGTGAAAAATGGTGGTGTGTTAAATACTTATTTCAACTGTTGTTAGGATAGGCCATCGTTTGAATTTGAGTGATTCCGATTCCGGTTCCTTATTTTGATTAAGGTGCCAAATGATTCTCGATTTCGATTCTTATAGGGGGCTGGGTCAAAAAAGTTTGGATGGTTTAAATAAAGGGTGTCCAAATTATGAACATCCATTTTCTTAGCAGCCCGGAGCATAGACTAAAATGAACATTTGACTCGAGGTTCTTTATAACCAGTATCAATATCAAACCTATTAACTAAAAGGCAATGTGTGTGGAACTAAGCCAATTGACTTAATATTCATTAATGAACTTTTAAGCTAAAAGTTAAATATAGCATTGATATTATAGTTATTTGGGACTGTTTCATCACGTCAAATGGTTTATATGTGCAAGTTTTAACTTGACTTCCTGTTTTAAAATTGTAGCCTTTTATTTTGAAGGGTACGCATCGGAACTCAGCATTTTGGCACAAAAAGTAAAATCACACGGCACTGGTGATTTTTAAATGGATGGAACCAAATGCTATAAAGCGCTGATTCCTTTCCTTACCCACCGATGGGGCACAACGTTAGTGTTTGTGATACTCTGTCCCAAGTGGGAATTTTTGTCCCACTTCATTGTGATGTAAAGTTGCTACGGTGAAGTTTTAGCCCAATGTTAAGCTTTTTTTTGTTTTTTGTTTTTTTACATCAGCGCTTACGTTTGTTTGTAGACTAAAATAAACGCTAAAAACATCATTGCAAAAGTGCAACCAACCGCTTACCTTGTTAGCTGTCTCAATGTTGGCATAGACGTGTTTTAACGTTTCACTCACCCAGTTGACCGAGAGTTGACTTCACTGAAGCTCCGCGCGGTGTAGGCTGAGGCTTGGAGTGCGTCAGACGCTACACATCGTGAAAGCCTCCTTTGCACAATATACAGTGGGTACGGAAAGTATTCAGACACCCTTAAGTTTTTCACTCTTTGTTATAGTGCAGCCAAAATCATTTAAGTTCATTTTTCCTCATTCATGTACACACAGCACCCCATATTGACAAAAAACTAAAAATAAATTGTTGCATTTTTGCAGATTAATTAAAAAAGAAAAATTTAAATATCACACAGTCATAAGTATTCAGACCCTTTGCTGTGACACTCATATTTAACTCTGGTGCTGTCCATTTCTTCTGATCATCCTTGAGATGGTTCTCCATCTTCATTGGAGTCCAGCTGTGTTTGACCTGTCTATATAAGACCTTACAGCTCACAGTGCATGTCGGCGCAAATGAGAATCATGAGGTCAAAGGAACTGCCTGAAGAGCTCAGAGACAGAATTGTGGCAAGGCACAGATCTGGCCAAGGTTACAAAAACATTTCTGCTGCATTTCAGGTTCCTAACGGCACAGTGGCCTCTATAATCCTTAAATGGAAGACGTTTGGGACGAGCAGAACCCTTCCTAGAGCTGGCCGTCCGGCCAAACTGAGCAATTGGAGGAGAAGAGCCTTGGTGAGAGAGGTAAAGAAGATCAATGTGGCTGAGCTCCAGAGATGCAGTCGGGAGATGGGAGAAAGTTCTAGAAAGTCAACCATCACTGCAGCCCTCCACCAGTCGGGGCTTTATGACAGAGTGGCTCGACGGAAGCCTCTCCTCAGTGCAATACACATCAAACCCCACATGGAAATTGCTAAAAAAAAAACACCTGAATGACTCCAAGATGGTGAGAAATAAGATTCTCTGGTCTGATGAGACCAAGGTAGAACTTTTTGGCCTGAATTCTATGCGGTATGTGTGGAGAAAAGCAGGCACTGCTCATCCCCTGTCCAATACAGTCCCAACAGTGAAGCGTGGAGGTGGCAGCATCATGCTGTGGGGGTATTTTTCAGCTGCAGGGACAGGATGACTGGTTGCAGTCGAACAAAAGATGAATGCGGCCAAGTACAGGGATATCCTGAACGAAAACCTTCTCCAGAGTGCCCAGGACCTCAGACTGGGCCGTAGGTTCACCTTCCAACAAGACAATGACCCTAAGCACCCAGCTAAAATAACGAAGGAGTGGCTTCAGAACAACTCCGTGACTGTTCTTGAATGGCCCAGCCAGAGCCCTGACTTAAACCCAATGGAGCATCTCTCGAGAGACCTGAAAATGGCTGTTCACCAACGTTCACCATCCAACTTGAGAGAACTGAAGAGGATCTGCAAGGAGGAATGGCAAAGGATCCCAAATCCACGTGTGAAAAACTTGTTGCATCATTCCCAAAAAGCTCAAAGCTGTATTAGCTCAAAAGGGTGGTGCTTCTAAACACTGAGTAAAGGGTCTGAATACTTATGGCTGTGTGATATTTCAGTTTTTCTTTTTTAATAAATCTCCCAAAATTTCAACAAACAAATTCAATATGGGGTGGTGTGTGTACATTAATGAGTAAAAAAATGAACTTAAATGATTTTAGCAAATGGGTGCAATATAACGAGTGAAAAATTTAAGGGGGTCTGAATACTTTTCGTACCCACTGTAAGTGTTCCATTGAGGCGCCTCGGTTGGGCACAAGCACGTCATGGTGCGCATTCTTCTTCGTTGGTTTACACCACTTCTTCATTGTATTTCGCCACTACTTCCTTGCGGCTGGAGGACAAGGCATCGAAACTGGGAACCGAATTTTTTAAATTTTAGAATCGGAACGTTCGTCCCGGTTCCTATCGGTTCCCGATTCTCGATGCCCAACCGTAGCTGCTGTATATACTGTATGTGTGTGTATACAGTAAATTTTTGCAATTATTATTTATCGATGATCAACTTAACTTGACACAACATATTGCACTTGTCCACACCAAACTTTCTTAAGACACGCTTGAAATGTTGTATCGTAACTTTATCCCTTCCAGATCGACATTATCGTTCTCTAATTTGGGGTAACGCATATCATACCAACTTACACAAAATAATTACAATTCAAAAGAAGGCAATCAGAATCATTTCTAGTGTAGGCCAATATGAACACACAACTCCTTTATTCCATCACTTGAGAATTTCTAGATATTGTGAAACTGAAAACATCTCTTTCAATGCATACAATTCTTTATAACGAAATGCCAGAGAATATTCAGCAACTTTCAAATAAAAAATTGCTAGACAACTCGACCAATTGCAGTGAACGCAAGTCAGAACAATACTAAAATCGCATTGTATTTCAATAAAAGGAACAAAATTGTGGAATGAACTAACACTGGAATTTGAGATTATTAAATCACATCCGCTTTTCAAATTTAATACTTAAAAATATCCCTATTATTCATTCTGTTAATGAAAGAAAAACCGTCAGCGGTCACAGAAATAACTTGAATCTGATCAAAGTAATGTAAATAAATAAAAATGTAATGAAAATCAGACAGAGCTTTTGAAATGTGGTTCAACAGAATTATTTTCAAAACAAACTCATGAAACAGGCCTGGACATAAAATGATGGTACCCTTAACTTAAAATGTTGTTGCACAACCTTTTGAGGCAATCACTGCAGTCGAGCAATTTCAATGTCTGCACCTCTCAGCAGGTGTTTTGGCCCCCTCTCCATGAGCAAACTGCTACAGTTGTCTCAGGTTTGAAGGGTGCTTTCTCCAGGTCCTTCCAAAGATGTTCAATAGGATTTAGATCAGGGCTCATAGAAGGCCACTTCAGAATAGTCCAGTGTTTTACGCTCAGCTATTCCTGGCTGTTTTTAATCTGTGTTTTGGGTCATTATCCTGTTGCAAGAACCATGACTTGCGCCTGAGACCAAGCTTTTTGACACTGGGCAGCATAGTTGTACAACAATTGAACAATTGTACCCTGCACAGATTCAAGACACCCTGTGCCTGAGGTAGCAAACAGCCCCAGAGCATACCACAGCCTCCTCCATGTTTCACAGTAGGCAGTGTTCTTTTCTTGGTGTACTCATTTTTGCCGCTGTGAACATAGATTATGTGCCTTGCCAAAAAGTTCCAGTGTTGACTCATCTGTCCACAGGACATTCTCCCTGAGGCTTTGTGGCTTGTCAACATGCAGTTTAACAAATTCCAGTCTCGCTTTTGTATGATTTATTTTCACCGGTGGTGTCGTATTCCATTAAGTCCACTTTGGCTTAAACAGCGACGGATGCTGCAATCATACAATAATGTATCTTGACCGTGGAGTTTACCTTTCATTTCTTTCGTGGTTGTTCTGTGCTCTTTTTTTTTTTTTTTTTACAATTCATATTATCTCTTCAATTTGTCATAAATTTCCCCCCTGCGGCCACGGCCAGGGAGGTTGGCAACAGTCCCTTGGATCTTAAATTTCTTAATAATATGTGCAACTGTAGTCACAGGAACATCAAGCTGCTTGGAGATGACCTTATAGGTTTTATAGGTTTCCAACGTGCTTCTCTATAATTTTCTTTCTAATCTCCTGCTACAGATCTCTCCTTCACTTCCTCTGGTCCATGTTTAGTGTGGTACACACTATGTCACCAAACAGCACAGTGAATACTCGTCACCCGTTAAATAGGCCGGCTGACTGAAGTTTGAAGACACCTCTTAGGCTAATTAGAGGACACACCTAGTTTGAACATGTCCATCCATCCATCCATTGTCTGTACCGCTTTATCCTCACAAGAGTCGCGGGTGTGCTGGAGCCTATCCCAGCTAGCTATCTTCGGGCGAGAGGCGGGGCACACCCTTAACTGTTCGCCAGCCAATTGCAGGGCACATACAAACAAACAACCATTAGCACACACATAAGGGCAATTTCGAGTCTTCAATCAACCTACAATGCATGTTTTTGGGATGCGGGAGGAAACCGGAGTGCCCCGAAAAAACCCACGCAGGCACAGGGAGAACATGCAAACGTCACACAGTTGGGGCCGGGATTTGAACCCCGGTCCTCAGAACTGTGAGGCAGATGTTGACTCAGTTGTCAATAACTAAAATTGCAAAATTTTTGAATGTATCATGGGAGGGTTTAATTTGATAAGGTCTGCTTCTGCCCATTCATTATCATCCTGTGCATACAGTATTTTTTTATTTTGCCATTTATAAATCTCCCTTCTTTAATTGGTGTAAAACATTGTCTAGTTGACCTACAAATTTTGAAATGTGTGTTAACGTAATAATTTAACAGTAAATATACATTAGATTATAAAAAGACAATGCAGATGACCTACAAAAATGCATATTTTGCAAATACTAATTAGAGTGTTTTCTTTTCCAGGAACAGGGAAACATTACATTAGTAATGTCAGGGAATTGTTACTTTAAAAACAAATATTTTTTTTCAATTTTATGGGGGAAGGTGGGTTGCTGAAGGTGATCGCTGCAACCTCCCAATTTGACGGCAGCCTTGTTATCGACTGACCCATTCTGTTGCATAAGCGATCTCCTGGCTCCTCAGCTGGCCTATCCATCCATCCATTTTCTGAGCCGCTTTTCCTCACTAGGGTCGCGGGCGTGCCGGAGCCTATCCCAGCTGTCATCGGGCAGGAGGTGGGGTACACCCTGAACTGGTTGCCAGCCAGCACATAGGAACAAACAACCATTCGCACTCACAGTCATGCCTATGGGCAATTTTAGAGTCTCCAATTCATGCATGTTTTTGGGATGTGGGAGGAAACCGGAGTGCCCGGAGAAAACCCACGCAGGCACGGGGAGAACATGCAAACTCCACACAGCCGGGGCCGGGGATTGAACCCGGGTCCTCAGAACTGTGAGGCTGACGCTCTAACCAGTCGGCCACCGTGCCGCTTCAGCTGGCCTAGTTTTTGGTCAAAGATGCAGATGCGATTGAGGAGGGACTTTTCACATTATGTTTATAGATGATTTCATGGCATGAAAACTCATTTGGTAAAGAACCAACCATTTGTGCAGTACTATTACTGTTATATTTAGAAAAACATCATTTTTTAAAAAATGAAGTCATTAAAGCGCAATTTTTTTTTATATATAAGAAAATGGGTCAAATCTGTTATTCCTTTACGAAAAGTGCAAAGAATATTAATCTGTTGATAAAAGAGCGGCATTTGCATTTGTCCTAATTTCAAAGTCAGACAGTTACTGTACACATTAAAAAAATGGTTGAAGATTTGGATTTCATTTGAAACACTGAACTAATATTTAGTTGTACAACCACTGTTTCTGAGGTGCCAGCAGTTAGATGCGAAGCAATTCCCAGAAACAGTGGGCACTGTTATTTTTATTTTTTTCAATAAATAAATAAAAAAGGAAAATTGTGCAGTGTTCCCAATCCATTTGTTTGCATACAAATAAAAATATAAAGGAGTTTGCACTTTTTCTTTCTTTAGTGCATGAACTATGGATCTTATTATTAGTACTGTTTCTATAGCAACAAGAACGCTGGCCAGACAGATCACAGTGTGCCTAGCCAAAGAATTCCCATCAGCACAAACACCACGAGGGAATTCAGGCAGCAAATATTTTATTTGCCTTCAGCTGTGAGCAGTTGGAAACATCAAATGGCACATTTGAACTGTGTTTTTCTTTGTTGTGTCCTTGGGTGACCACCACAGTGATATTTGTCTCTCATCACATGCAGAAGCAGAAAATACTGCTTGGTGTAAAGAGGAGGAAGTTGAAAGCCACGATGGCATAAACTTGGCAGTTTTTGTTTCTTTGTGCTTTATAAAAGGGGTTAAACAACATGTGTATATATACAGTATGTATATGGCAACATAAAAATCTTATTACAGAGAATGTGGAGAAATCTCTGCACTTAAGCAGCAAGGGCGAAAACCAATATTGAATCCCTGTGACCGTCGATCCCTCAGGCGGCACTGCATTAAAAACCAGCAGCATTAGGGGCTTTTCCACCAATCGGCCGAGGAACTTTGAGTTCCTGGTAGCAAAATGTGGTTTGTGTTTCCATTGCACTTCAGGGTAGCAAATGAGACTGATGTTGCTCAGTACTGACACCTACTGGATCTAAAAAATGCTGGTATTTCAAGCTTTCAATGTCTTATTTTATATTGTAATCTAAATTTAAAATATTTTTGATACCTTTAAAACCTAACCCTTTATCGAGGTGAGGCAATTGAGAACCGTTTATCATTTGCAATGCCAACGTGGCTGGAGACAGTCTTCCAGGTAGGGAGTTTTATTATATACAGGTACATTTCAATAAATTAGAATATCCATCCATCCATTTTCCGTGCCGCTTATCCTCAATAGGGTCGGAGGCATGCTGGAGCCTATCCCAGCTCTCTTCAGGCAAGAGAACTGGTCACCAAATATATTTATTCTATTTGATTGAGATGACATAATAGACAGAAGCTTGCAGAAGACTATAGATGTGATTTATCAGCTGGAAAATGCAATAAGGACATGAGTCTGAAGCCTTACACGCCGGGGCAGCAGCGTATCCTGCCACTGAGCCCGTGGCGGCGGTGGACCTCCTCGCCGAAGACTTCACCACAGAGTCTGACCCTGCGACTCATTGCCGGGCCGAAGCGGCAAAGTTTGTCCAGCCTGCTCCTTGTCCACCAAGTGCGGCTAAGTGGGAAAACGTAACGATTGGTGTTTGAAAGCCTCACGCCCCGAGGAAGACGCACACTTTGCTTGGGCTCGGACTGCCGCTCCTTAGCGGAACCGATTTGGCCAGTGGTGGACCTACACGCCGACAGAGGTCTGTCAACCAATCAGCGTTTGTCAGCACAGCCCGTTCCCTCAGAATTCCTGGTAGCTCTAGGAAGACCATACCAGCCAGGAAAAACGAAATACTCCAGGGGGAACCTTCCGTACCTTGAGTTGCCCCTGTGCCCCCACTGAAAAAAACTACCAGGGTAGCTAGGGAAAAGCCCCTATTGTGTAAAGGCTATTGCCACATGGGCTCAGGAACATTTCAGAAAAGCATTGTCAGTTTACACAGTTCTTCTGCTCATGTGAGATGGACTGACACAAAGTGGAAAGTGTGCCGTGATCTGACAAGTCCACATTTCAAATTGTTTTTGGAAATCATGGACGTCTTGTTCTCCGCACCAAAGAGGAAAAGGACGTTCTGGATTGTTATTAGTGCAAAGTTCAAAAGCCAGCATCTGTGAGGTTTTGGTGGGTGGGGGGTGTTGGTGCCCATGGCATGGGTAACTCGCAAATTTGTGACGGCACCATCCATCCATCCATTTTCTTCCGCTTATCCGAGGTCAGGTCGCGGGGGCAGTAGCTTTAATAGGGAAGCCCAGACTTCCCTCTCTCCAGCCACGTCAACCAGCTCTTCTGCGGGGATCCCAAGGTGTTCCCATGCCACCGTGTCCTGGGTCGTCCCCGGGGGCTCCTCCCAGTGGGACGTGCCCGTTCCATTCTTCCCTCACTCGTGAACAAGACCCCAAGATACTTGAACTCCTCCACTTGGGGCCGGAAAAGGCCACTCCACCCTTTTCTGACTGGGTGCCCCATCCCCGCTATACACAGTGTTCTTGGTGCACTGCTCCCCCCTTCTGAGACGCCGGATGGTAGACCAGAATTTCCTCAAAGCCGTCAGGAAGTCTTTTTCCATGGCCTCGCCGAACTCCTCCACGCTCGAGTTTTTGCCTCAGCGACCATCAAAGCTGCATTCCGCTTGGCCAGCCGGTAGCCATCAGCTGCCCACAGACCAAAAAGGCCCGATAGGACTCTTTCTTCAGCTTGATGGCATCCCTCACCGCCGGTGTCCACCAATGGGTACAGGGGTTGCCGCCACGACAGACACGACACGACAGACACCGACCACCTTATGGCCACAGCTCCAGTTGGCTGCCTCAGCAATGGAGCGGACCATGTTCCGTTCCCTGGAACGTGGGTGAAGTTCTGTGGCATACTGAGATACTGTGGCAAGACCTCGTGGGTGGGCCTTGAAACTCCTTTTGACATGGGATTCTGCCAGACGTTCCCAGCAGACCCTCACAATACATTTGGGTCTGCCAGGTCGGACCGGCATCTTTCCCCACCATCGAAGCCGCACACCACCAGGTGTTGATCAGTTGACCACTCCGCCCCTCTCTTCACCCGAGTGTCCAAGACATGCAGCGGCAAGTCCGATGTCACGACCACAAAGTCGATCATCGAATTGCAGCCTCGGGTGTCCTGGTGCCAAGTGCACGTGTGGATACCCGTATGCTTGAACATGGTGTTCGTTATGGACAATCCGTGATGAGCACAGAATCAGAATCATCTGTATTTGCCAAGTATGTCCAAAAAAACCACACAAGTAATTTGTCTCCGGTAATTGGAGCCGCTCAAGTACGACAACAGACAGTCAATTGACAGAGAACACTTTTGAGACATAAAGACATTGAGAAAAACAGTCACTGAGCAATAAAGGGTTGCTAGTTATCTGGTAATGCCGGTACATGTTTTATTTTATTTTTTTGACAATTGTGCAAAATATGCAGAGTCCTCTCGCACTTAGAGCAGTTCAAATGACTAATATTACAATAGTAAGGTGCAATAACCATTGTGCAAAGGGCGCCGAGACTTCACGTGAGTAGTACGATAGTCTGGGACAATGTTGATTGTGCAAATGTTGCAGATACTCCTCAGTCAGTGTGCAAATGGAGCAGATGCTACTCTGGCATGAGTGGCCAGTATTGGTCAACAACAGACATGCAAATAGTGCAGCGTGGCGAGACTACTACAGTGAGTGCACGAGCAATTGGCCCGACAGAAATGTGACAACAAACTCAAGACAAAAAGACAAAAATTGCCAGCATGTTGCAATGGAATTGTAGGTTAGGTGTTTAAGAAGTTGATTGCAAGCGGGAAGAACCTGTTGGAATGTCTGCTAGTTCTAGTTTGTATTGATCGGTAGCGCCTACCTGAGGGAAGGAACTGGAAGAGCTGGTGACCGGGATGTGGAGGGTGCGAGAGGATTTTGCACGCTCTTGTCTTAGTTCTGGCAGCGTGCAAGTCCTCAAGGGTGGGTAGGGGGGTACCGACAATCCTTTCAGCAGTTTTGATTGTCCGTTGCAGTCGGAGTTTGTCCTTTTTTGTAGCAGCACCAAGTCCAATAACAGAACACCGCTCGGGTTCTGATCGGGGGGGTCCGTTCCTCCCAATCATGCCCTTCCAGGTCTCACTGTCATTGCCCACGTGAGCATTGAAGTCCCCCAGCAGAACGATGGAGTCCCCAGCCGGAGCCCTCTCCAGCACCCCCTCCAAGGACTCCAAAAAGGGTGGGTGCATACGCACAAACAACAGTCTCGACCCGTCCCCCACCCGAAGGTGGAGGGAGGCTACCCTCTCGTCCACCGGGGTGAACCTCAATGTACAGGCGCCGAGCCGGAGGGCAATAAGTATACCCACACCTGCTCGGCGCCTCTTACTGTAGGCAACTCCAGAGTGGAAAAGAGTCCAACATCTCTCGAGAGGACTGGTACCCAGAGCCCAAGTCGTGTGTGGAGGCGATCCCGACTATATCTTGTCGGAACTTCTCGACCTCACACACCAGCTCGGGCTCCTTCCCCGCCAGAGAGGTGACATTCCACGTCCCTCGAGCCAGCTTCTGTAGCCAGGGATCGGATCGCCAAGGTCCGCCCAGCTCACATTGCACCAGACCCCTATGGCCCCTCCCACAGGTGGTGAGCCCATGGGAAGTGTGACGGCACCATTAATGCTAAAAGGTACATCAAGGTTTTGGAGCAACATATATTGCCATCCAAGCAACGTCTGTTTTAGGGACGTCCCTGCTTATTTCTGCAAGACAATGCCAAGCCACATGTGTAACAGCATGGCTTTGTAGTAAAAGTGCGAGTACTAGACTGGCCTGCCAGCAGTACAGACCTGTCTCCCATTGAAAATATGTGGCACATAATGACACGTAAAATACACCAACGGATACCCCGAACTGTTGAGCAACTGAAGTTGTACATCAAGCAAGAATGGGAAATAATTCCACTTACAAAGCTTCAACAATTAATGTCCTCAATTCCCAAACGCTTGTTGACTGGTGGCAAGGTGATGGAACACTGTGGTAAACATGTCCTTGTCCCAGCTTTTTAGAGGCATCAAATTCAAAATGAGTGAATATTTGCAAAAAAAAAGCAGTTTGTCAGTTTGAACATTACATGCCGTCTTTTTATTTACGTTTTACACAACCTTCCAACTTCATTGGAATTGGGCTTTGTACAAGACTACCTGCCTGTAATTCGGACCCCAAGACCAAAGCCTCCTCATTGACTGCTGTGATGTAAAGTATCACTAGGACCTCTGATGTTCATTTATTCATTCATTTTCCAATTAATACTAGAATTATTTACCTCAAGTAACTGTAATAAGGAAATGTAAAAAGGCAGGCGCTCACTCTGCTTTCAACAGATTAGCTTCACCCAACACTAGCAAAACATACAGCACTGGGGTACCTAAACAGAAGCATGCTGAAAAGCATTAGATATTTTTGGACCCATTACAATGGAATTGCTAAAAAATGTGCATGTGTGGGCACGTGCGTGTGTGAAATTCTTGTCTGAGCTGACATCGGATTCCATGCAAGTTGAGTACATGCTGACTAAATGGATGGCTGACATTCTCGTGGAGGGCCGCTGAACAGATAAATTCTTCATTTGTATTTATTAAAGTGAAACATTTGTATAATGCTGATAAATAATAAATACCATATCTGTAAATACTACTTTTAAAACATTGCTAACATATTTTTCTTTTTTCTGCAGAAACCAGCTAACATCTTGGTAATGGGAGAAGGACCTGAACGAGGAAGAGTTAAAATTGGTAAGTTGAATTTAAGACAAATGTTGATTTATTTTTGTGCTTTTAAAATTTTTAACATGCTCTGTATTTGTCTGATGAATTATACAATAGCCCATATTGTCCCGACAGTGCCGTGAAAAATTAATTCCCCCCCCCCCTTCCAGATTCCTGTTTTTTTTGTTTTTTTTTTCTCAAATGTATCACACTTAAATGTTACAGATTGTCACGCCAATTTAAATATCGCACAAAGACTACCCAAGTAATTTATAAATGATGATTTATTCTGATTTCACACTGCTGTTATTTTGAACATGGCCCTTTCAATTCATTATTGAATTAACACAAGCTCAGGAGAATGCACATCATGCATGTTGGTTGGTTGGTTCCATTGTTTTCAATTACACTACTACACCGACTGGTAAATTATTTACCATGTAGTAAAATACTTTCTAAAGCCTAATACAGTAACTGGTTGTGTCATTGTGGAGTAATTTTGGTCCACTCTTCTTTGCGGAATTGTTGTCTCAGTCATATTGAAGGTTAAAATACAACTGTACTTGGGCAGTGGTTCTTTCACACACCACTAGAGGGAGCATGTGAAAATCATTGCTCTATGATCATATAGGCTACAGTGGGAGAAAAAATTGGTCATAAATGTAATTTGATCATCTAAATCAAAAGAATAAACAAACTAATACCACACAAACAATTATGTTTTCATATTTTTAATTGAAAATAACATGAGGTACACAACAATCAGGATGAATTTTGGACCATTCCTCTTTACAAAACTGTTGCAGTTCAGCAAGATTCCTGGGATGTCTGGTGTGAATAACTCTCTTGAGGTCGGGTTGAGGTCAGGACTTTATATATAAACTTGTATAAAGCTGGAAAAGGTTAAAAAATTATCTCTAAGAGCATTGATGTTCATCAGTACACGGTTAGACAAATTGTCTATAAATGGAGAAAGTTCACCACTGTTGCTTCTCTTCCAAGGAGTGGCCGTCCTGTAAAGATGACTTCAAGAGCACAGCGGAGAATGCTCACTGAGGTAAAAAAAAAAAAAAAAAAAGAACCCTAGAGTGTCATCTTAAGACTTACAGAAATCACTGGCACATGCCAACATCTCTGTTTATAAACACCAAGGAAGAAGTTTCAGTTGAAAGAAAACATTTGCACGTGGATGTTCCACTGCACTTCTGGCAAAATATTCTGTGGACAGATGAAACCGGAAGTTTCTATTTTGGGAGGAACACACACTTGGATGTTCCACAGCACTTCTGGTAAAATATTCTGTGGGCATATGAAACCAAAGTTGAATTGTTTGGGAGGAACACACAACGTCATGTGTGGAGGAAGAATTCCAAAGCACACCAACATCAAAACCTTGTCTTGCCTGTGAAGCAGGGTGAAGGGAGCGTCATGGTATGGGCATCCTTTGAAACCTCAGGGCTTTGACATCTTGCTATAATCAATGGAAAAATTAATGAATTAATTTATCAATATATTTTGCAGAAGAACTTGAGGCCATCTGTCCAACAGTTGAAGCTCAAAAGATGATGGGTGTTCCAACAAGACAATGATTTAAAATAAAGAAGCAAATCAACAACATAATGACAGTGTCACGAACTGAGGTTTTTGAGTGCAAGGAAGGCAAGACAAAACGGAGGACCGAGTGCAGGGAAGTAGGGAGGCAAGGCAGGAGTGCAGTAATAGCAAAAAATGTTTTCATTTCCCAAAAAGTCAAACAAGGATCAAGGAGGTTACGCTAAATCAACAAAAGTACAAACATCTAAATAAAAAGTAACAAAGAAACACTAGGGAACAAAGAAAACGAGACATGACTAGTGATATAACTGATGACTTCGACATGTGACACTGACAATGAAACCGACGAGAACTGAAAGAAACCGGGGAACTAAATACAAACAAATTGACGAGACAACGAGGAACACCTGAACGACACACGGGTGGCTGGTGGGAACTGATTGGTCGACAAGGTAGGTTGACGAGAACATGTTGACACAATAACCAAATGAACACACAAGAGATGAAAAACATGGGACACAGGAAAACATGAAACTAAACTAAATATAATCTAAACTACAACACAGAGCATGACAGTACCCTCACCCCCCAAGGAACGGATCCCAGATGTTCCAAAAGGCACAACAACAACAAAAAGTCAACAAAAAAGGGTGGGTGGAAGGGGGCCTGGAGGCGGGTTCAGAGTCCGCCCCTCAGGGTCAGTCTGGTGGAAGTCCAGGCCACCAGACGTGAGGTGCTTGGCTGGGCAGTTCCAGAGGTCGGCCAGGACGGCAAGCACAAGGGTTTCTATAGGGCTGTTCAGGCGGGCGGCTATAATGCCGGACCCAATGGCAATGCAGGGGCCAGGTAAGAGGGTCGGGTGGTGGTCGCTGGACGAGCGCTGCCGGAGCAGCTAAGGGTGGCGCCTGCTGGACGAGCGCCGCCGGAGCAAGGACGGGTGGCGGCCGCTGGACGAGCGCCGCCGGAGCAAGGACGGGTGGCGGCCGCTGGACGAGCAACTGCCGAGGAGCAGGGACGGTAGCCTGCCACAGCTGCCGAGGAGCAGGCACGGGGTCTGCAGTCGCTTCCTCAGCCTGCCGCCATTGAGGTTTGGGAGCACAGGAAACGAGAGGGGCGGAGTGCACAGGAACTCAGGAAGGTGAACTAGGAAAAACGGGTGTACGGAACGAGGTGACTTGGGGGCAGGTTTGGATGGACGTGACTTAGTTGGTGGCGTGGAACAAGGTGTGGGAACTGGTGAAAAATTAAGTGACTTGGAAACGGGCAGAAAATGGGAGGACAAAATTTGACCTTTACTTAGGCACCTACGTTGGCCACCACGCGGCAGTCCTGGATAGATGGCGAAACGGGTGCCCAAGTAAAGGTCAGAGGGAAAGGACTTTGGCTCGGACATGAAACGCAACTAAATGCAATCCAAACTAGAACATAGACCATGGCAGACAGAAGAGGAAATAGCATGTTCTGGAGTGGCCCAGTCAAAATGTTGACATCAACCCAATTGAGATACTGTGGCATGACCTCGAGAGCTATTCACACCAGACATCCCAGGAATCTTGCTGAATTTCAACAGTTTTGGAAAGAGGACTGGTCCAAAATTCATCCTGATCGCCTGAGCTGCAACTGCAGGAAATGCTTGGTTGAAGTTATTTCTGCCAAAGCAGGGTCAAGCAGTTATTCACTTCACTTACTTTTTCCTCCCTGTCCTGTGAATGTTTACATTATTTTCAATCAAAATATGAAAACATGTAATTATTTGTGTGGTATTAGTTTAAGGAGGCTCTGTTTATTCTTTGAATTAGATAATCAGACTACAGTTGATGACCAATTTATTCAGAAATTAAGAAATTCCAAAGGGTTCACCCTCCCGCTGTACATGATTATACATTGTAAAATGTTATTATATTATTATTTATATTATCTGTGGTGAATATAGTTCTATCGTTACTATCTATCATTACTACAATAAGCGTTCACGGGTGCTGATTGAATTTTCTATGCAAATTTTTAATACAAATCAACAAGTGGGGGGATGCACCTCCACCGCCGCCTTCGACTTAGATTGTTGTTTGTTTTTTTTTTTGTTTTTTTTTTTAAATGTGACATGTCTACATTAGATATTATAACATAAAACAAGTATGTAGAGCTGTACAGTATGTGAGAAGGGCCTTGGCTTTGGCCTGAACGAGAGCACAACACTCCCTTTGTTTCTGCCGAAGTTGACCTTAAACCAATTTGGAAGTTGCTGATAAGCAGCTGTTAGCGCAGAGGTGGGCAATTCATTTTCCCAAGGGGCCATGGGAGAAACTGGAATAGCTGTGGAGGGCCACACCAACATGTGAATCTCAATTGTATTCAATATTAATGTAATGTTTTTATGTAAAGCAGTAAATGGTATTGTTGGGATAAGGTGTACTTTTGTGGATATGGTACTTGTTGTTACTATTAGGAAATCAAAATGTGAGACAAAAACAGGAAAAAAGCGCAGTCGTATCAAAGTGTCATATTTACACATGGTATTATTTAATGCCCAGAGAAAACCCACGCAGGCACGGGGAGAACATGCAAACTCCACACAGGCGGGGCCGGGATTTGATATATATATATATAAGTTCTGAGGTGCGGGGTTCAATCCCCGTCCCCGCCTGTGTGGAGTTTGCATGTTCTCCCCGTGCCTGCGTGGGTTTTCTCCGGGCACTCCGGTTTCCTCCCACATCCCAAAAACATGCATTAATTGGAGACTCTAAATTGCCCGTAGGCATGACTGTGAGTGCGAATGGTTGTTTGTTTCGATGTGCCCTGCGATTGGCTGGCAATCAGTTCAGGGTGTACCCCGCCTCCTGCCCGATGACAGCTGGGATAGGCTCCAGCACGCCCGCGACCCTAGTGAGGAGAAGCGGCTCAGAAAATGGATGGATATATATATATATATATAAATATATACACACACACACACACACACACAACCCCATTCCAATGAAGTGTTAAACATCATTTTCAACCTATATTTAATTGAATACACTACAAAGACAAGATATTTAATGTTCAAATTGATAAACTTTATTGTTTTTTAGCAAATAATCATTAACTCAGAAGCCGCCGGCTTCTCTGGGCCTGACACAAAGTGAAAAAGTGTTCTGTGGTCCGATGAGGCCACATTTCAAATTGTTTTTGGAAATTGTGGACTCGTGTCCTCCGGGCCAAAGTGGAAAAGAACCATCCGGACTGTTATGGACGCAAAGTTCAAAAGCCAGCATCTGTGATGGCATGGGGCTGTGTTAGTGCCAATGGCATGGGTAACTTGCACATCTGTGAAGGCACCATTAATGCTGAAAGTTACATACAGGTTTTGGCGAAACATATGCTGCCATCCAAGCAAGATCTTTTTCATGGACGCCCCTGGTTATTTCAGCAAGACAATACCAAACCATATTTTGCACGTGTTACAACAGCGTGGCTTCGTAGTAAAAGAGTGCGGGTACTAGACTGGCCCGCCTGCAGTCCAGAACTGTCTCCCATTGAAAATGTGTGGCGCATTATGAAGCGTAAAATAAGACAACGGAGACTGTTGAACAGCTAAAGCTGTACATCAAGCAAGAATTGGAAAGAATTCCACCTACAAATGTTCAACAATTCGTGTCTTCAGTTCCCAAACGTTTATTGAATGTTGTTAAAAGAAAAAGTGATGTAACACAGTGGTAAACATGACCCTGTGCCAGCTTTTTTGGAACGTGTTGCAGCCATAAAATTCCATCTTCATCATTATTTGCAATAAAGTTCATCAGTTTGAACATTAAATATCTTGTCTTTGTACTGTATTCAATTAAATATAGGTTGACCATGACTTGCAAATCATTGTATTCTATTTTTATTTATGTTTAACACAACGTCCCAACTTCATTGGAATTGGGGTTGTATGTGAGGCACCATCTACCATAAGACAATAGCAACCTGTGACCCTGAGCAGAGCCTTGGGGATGTGGCCAGCCTTCATAATTCATAATTATCGCTCCCTGACAATCTGAAAATATTTACTGTATTTGTTCACTTCTGTCTATCCCTCTATCTCCTTTCCCTGCCTTTTGTAGCTGACATGGGTTTTGCAAGACTCTTTAACTCTCCCCTCAAGCCACTGGCTGACCTTGACCCTGTGGTGGTGACGTTCTGGTATAGGGCTCCTGAGCTACTGTTGGGGGCCCGGCACTACACCAAAGCTATTGGTGAGTCTGGACACTGAGAGCGAGAGAGAGAGAGAGAGAGAGAGAGTGTGTGTGTGTGTGTGTGTGTGTCCATCCCCCTACACGTTCGTAGTATATTCCCAACTGCACGATGCCTGACAGCTGTTAAGTAGTGAGGAATGTTTGTATAAGTCTGTGGTCATTAAATACATTCCATTCGCTGTGCCTTGAAGCTGCGGTATACTGTACATGAAGGAATGGCTCTATTAACGACTTTGTAATTATCTTGAACATGAGGCAACACGTACAGTATGTTGGGGCCTCTTTGCGTGTCACTTTTCTGCAATCATTCACATTAAATCACATGTTGGAGCACTTCCTGCTTCAGATGTTGGCGTAGATACACGGGATTCTGGGTGCTCGCTAGCCTAAATTATGTGCAGTTCCCTGTGAAAGGACAACAAAGACTTGGGTTTTAGTGACAGAAATGTATCATCACGAAGTACAGTGAACAAACTCGTGTCTTGTTTGTGTGTGAACAGATATCTGGGCCATCGGCTGCATCTTCGCAGAGCTGCTAACGTCAGAGCCCATTTTTCATTGTCGCCAGGAAGACATCAAGACCAGTAACCCCTTTCATCATGACCAGCTGGACAGGATATTCAGCGTCATGGGTTACCCTGCAGGTCTGCACAAAATAAAACAAACACGCACACACACACACACATATGGAAACGCATTCTTCTGCTACTGAATGTCTCACATCAAATCCTTCCGTAATTTCAAGGGTTTATTCCCAAAATACAGAGAAGGAGATTTAAATTTGAACACAAGTGGCAGCAACACATAAGAGCATACAACAATACTCTCATGGCATAAAGTATATACTTTATTCTCTGCGAAATTCTCTGGGTGGGGCGAGACGGTCATGGGGCAATGATGACAACCCAACCGTAACCCCCACTCAGGCCAACCAGCTCACCAAAGGATGTGCGAATGTATGAGGTGCATTAAAAATCCATGGGGGAAACACATGGCGGGCAAGAAAGCAGGCTGGAGTGCCGGAACACCTGCCCGAGTGTCCTCCCCAGCCCGATACTGCCCTCCCCCCACTGACGGGTGTGTGATGCATTAAAACTACAGGACCAGCAGGGGAGAGAAAGGGGTTGACCAGACTGGAGACCAGCACGGATGTGCCAGAACCCGGCCCGGCATCTGCCCCACCATGCCACGTCCCACTCCCCCCAGGGGACCCTGAATGAGATGTGAATGTGCCCAGTGTGCGAAATATGTACAGTGTGAGTAATAGAAATGTGGCGAGGCCCCCGAAGTAGGCTCAGCGGGCACCCCACCGGCAATCATGGACCGAGGGACCCAACCACTCCCCCCATCCCAGGAGGTCAACACGGACAAAACCCGTCCCAAGAGTATGATGGGGAAACAGGCCCAGCATCCAAGAGGCCTGCACCGCAGATCCGGGGCCAGAAGGATACGGGTTCAAGTCCATGCAAGTGACCCTGTAGTGTGAACAGGACTCTAAAATGAGAAGATATGATTTGGTTACATTACATTACATTATTTCCTAGGCAAACAAGAATCAAGCTTCAACGTTCACCATTTTAATGAAAAGTGCCGAGTTTTTCTTAAAATTATCCATTTGGTTATTACATTTAGTGTCACCATACAATCATATCAATGTTGACGGGACCCAGAAGCAGACGGAGGCGGAGGAAGTAGTGGAGAATGGTTTCTTATAATCTAGTTCAGGGTAAGTATCTCCAAGGCTTGATGGTGGACCGTCGGGACAAGGAACATGCAGGAAGCTGTGGGGTGAGCAGGTGGAATAGTTTGGAAGCGTGGCCGCCTGGCGTCCTACCCGGGTTCTCAGGGTGAGCCGCATAAAAGTACCTAATCAAGGAATCGTCTAAAATAAGCTTGCGAGAGATCCAGGAGCGTTCCTCCGGACCATACCCCTCCCAGTCCACAAGGAACTGGAAACCCCTGCCCCTGGGCCGCACATCAAGGATGCGTGACACTGTGAATGCAGGATGGTCATCGATGACACAGAGGGGGTACGGCCGGAGGGCTAAGAGTGCTGGTGGAGACAGGCTTGAGCTGAGACACATGGAATGTCGGGTGGATTTTTAGCGATTGCGCGAGCGTCAATTGAACTGATGTGGGATTGATGATTTTAGTGATCGCAACGGGACCAATAAAGCGCTGAGTGAGTTTATAGGATTCTGTTTGGAGTGCAAGGTCACGGGAGAAGAGCCAAGCCATCTGACCCACCTTTTTCTCAGGCGTGAGAGAGCGTCGAAGATCCGCCAGCCGCTTATTCCTCTCGGGAGACCAAGTCAGAGCCGCCCTGACGTCCTTCCAAATAGACTGGACCCGTCGCAGGTGATCCCTGCCACCGTATGCTCCTGTTCCTGAAACAACGACGACGGAAACGTAACATGCCATGAAAGGAGACAGACCTGTGGCGGAGCTGGTGAGGGAGTTGTGGGCATATTCAATCCATGGGAGAAAGGTGCTCCAGGAGCTGGGATTACATTCGGTAACACAGCGAAGAACCAGCTCTGCAGATTCTGATTTGCCCGCTTCGTCTGGCCATTGGACCATGGATGGTACCCAGAAGACAGACTGGCTGCTGCCCACCGCCTTACAGAACTCCTTCCATACTTTGGAGGAGAACTGAGTACCTCGGTCCGAGACCATGTCAATGGGGATTCTGTGGAGTTTAAACACATGAATAACAATGAGGTTAGTGGTTTCAAAGGCAGAGGGCAGCTTGGGGAGGGGTACGTAAGGGACATATTTCGAGAACCGATCAATAATGGTAAGAATGACAGTGTTACCTTCAGATGGAGGTAGGCCGGTTACAAAGTCCAAGGCAATGTGGGACCAAGGGTGGCTCGGAATAGGTAAGGGGCGCAGCAGACCAGCTGGGGGCAGATGTGAAGTCTTCCCTCGGGCACAGACGGAGCAGGCTTGGACGAACTCCCGGGTGTCTTTCACCAGGCTGGGACACCAGAAGTGCTGTTGTACGAATTGGATGGTGCGGGTGATTCCGGGATGACAGGTGAGTTTTGAATTGTGGGCCCACTGAAGAACGTCAGAACGTGCCGAATTGGGTACAAACAGCCGGTCAGGAGGTCCAGTCTTGGAATTCACATTTCTCAGGTTTGAAAAAGAGGCGGTTCTTAAGGCGACTCTGGAAGACTTGGCGGACATGATGGCGATGTTCTTTGGGAGAGTGGGAGAAGATGAGGATGTCGTCTAAATAGACAAAAACAAACCGGTTCAGCATATCACGGAGGACATCATTGATGAAGGTTTGGAAAACGGCGGGGGCGTTGATTAATCCAAACGGCATGACCAGGTATTCGAAGTGTCCAAGGGGGGTATTGAAACCAGTTTTCCATTTATCCCCCTCTCTAATGCGGATGAGATGGTATGCATTGCGTAGATCTGGGCGTCGCAGAGGGGTTCAAATGATGGGTCAATAAGGAGCAGCGGGGATTAATTTTTTACCGTGATGTCACTGAGTCCACGGAAATGGATGCAGGGGCAGAGAGTGGTTATTTTTCTTCTCAACAAAGAAAAAGCCAAAGGGGGAAGAAGAGAGCCAGATGAGTCCAGAAGCCAGGGAGTCACGGATATAGTCCTCCATAGCCTTTTTCTCAGGTTGAAGAGACGGCTGGAGGGGAGAGGGGCTCCCGGCAGGAGATCGATAGCGCAGTCATAAGGGTGGTGGAGGGGTAGTGAGATGGCAAGATCTTTACTGAAGACCAGAGAGAGGTTGTGGTATTCTTATGGCACACGGTAGAGGTCGACAGGTGTGGCAGATGGCTGAGGTTTGCTGGAGGGCGGAATGGCAGAAAAAAGACAATGAGAATGGCAGAAAGGACTCACCCGGTGATTGATAGGTGGGTCCAGTCGATGGCGGGGTTGTGCTTCTTGAGGACTAACAGAGTCTTAGGGGAGGGAATGACAAAAAGCTGGATGGTTTCCCGGTGATTGCCTGAGATGAGTAGAGTAAATGGAGCTGTTTGGTGGGTGACGGGAGATGAGTCGCCCGTCCAGGGCTGTGACCTTTTTTGAAGAAGGGAGGGGTTCGAGAGGAAGCTGGAGCTGACGTGCTCAACCCTCATGAATAAAACTATTGTCGGCGCCGGAGTCGATTAGAGCGGGAACCCGAGTATTGCAATCAGAGCCCAAGATAAATGAGGAAATAGTCATGCGGGAGGTAGAGATGGAAGAAGTATTAGTTTGGCTCACCACGGCGCTCTCAGTTCGTGGGGAGCCTGGTCTTTTTGTCTCACGTAACATGGCAATGAAGTGGCCTGGTTTTCCACAATAGATAGATAATTGTTGGTTGAAACGGCGCTGATGTTCCTGAGGGTCTAATCTGGTTTTGCTGAGTTGCATGGGCTCACCCAATGCAGTGGGGGGTGATGAGGAGGAGGTCAGGATTTCAGGATGCGGCTGAATAGTTAACGGGGCTCTGCCCGTGGAGGATCCTCATTGGCGAGCTCTCACCCACCTCTCCCATGCTCTTTCCCGTAAGCGATTGTCTAGTCAGATAGATATCGAAATTAAGTCCTTGAATGAGGAGGGCTCACACCTGGCTGCGAGCTTGTCCTTGAGCAGCTCAGAAAGAAAACAAAATACCCCTTAGCGTGGCGTCATCCCACCCACACTCACTCGCCAGAATTCTAAACTCTACAGAATAGGACACTGCGGCACTACAACCTTGAGTATGAGTAAGAAGGTGTCGAGTGGCTTCCGTGCCTTGAACGGGGTGCCCGAAGATGCGAGTACCGGGGAGGAATTATGCCATTGTGCTGGTTGGCCATTTGGCATCTTTACCACGTAGGAGATTGGTGACAAATGCGACTTTGGATTGTTCGGTAGGGTAGCTCAACGGTTGGAGATTGAATGCTAGGGAGCAATTTAAGAGGAATTGGCCACATGCACCTAAGTCCCCTGAGTAGGGCTCGGGCGGAGGAACGTGAGGCTCTTTGTACAGGAGGTGG
The DNA here is from genome assembly GCF_024500385.1 of Phyllopteryx taeniolatus. NCBI lineage: Eukaryota > Metazoa > Chordata > Actinopteri > Syngnathiformes > Syngnathidae > Phyllopteryx > Phyllopteryx taeniolatus. The sequence goes on along the minus strand of NC_084519.1, from coordinate 1,440,529 downwards.
GATTGATCGGAGGGTGTGGGCTCGGAAGGAATACTCACAGTGGGGGTGGCCGGAGTGCATTTGGGAAGATAAGAGGGATACTTGTTGCGAGAGGGTGTCATGAATCTCATGAAGAATTTTGTCCTGTCTACCAATGTGGGCGCCTTGGTGGGTGAGCGCTTCCCTTAACGGTTCCGAGGGGTTGCTGGGTCCATGAGGGCCTGAGTATTCTGTCACAATACAATCGCATCAATGTTGACTGGACCCAGAAGCAGGCGGAGGAAGTAGTGGAGGATGGTTTATTATAATAGAGTTAAGGGTAAGTATCTCCAATGTGATGATGTGATGGTGGACCGTCGGGGCAAGGAACGTGCAGGAAACGGTGACGTGAGCAGGTGGAAGAGTTTGGCGGCGTGGCTGGAGAGGACAGTGAGGCGGGGAGCATGGAAGGAGCACTGGGGACGAAGAAGAACAAGGGGGTAAGTCCAATCGTGGGGAGTGGAGTAGCTTACGTGCAAGAGAGCGAGAGACGGCCTGTGTAACACGGATGAACGTTAATACTCTGGCGCTGAAATCCTGGATCTGGGAGGCTTATATGCAGGCAATGACGAGTGCTGATTGACAACAGGTGCACGGCCGAGGTGGTGCCGATTACTGGGGAGAGAGAGAGATGGTGGGAGAGAGGGCCATAAAACGCCACCCAAGCTCCAAAAAAGGAACTGTAGGGCACAGAACACGACATTTTGCAGGGATATTTTCGACTGTTATATACTGTATGACAAGATTTTGCCATTGGTTAATGTTGATAGCTTGTTTATCTTTCCAGTTTAATAATATTGTTTTTTCAGCGATTGCTAGAATTGGTTGAGCATGTTTATTTTTAAAGATCTATACCTTTTAAATCGCACAATAGACAAAGATTAGGAGAAATTGTAATCCTACAGTTCAAAAGCACTGCACAGGCGTACAATGCCAAAGAGTGTGAAAATAAGTGTTTGGAGTGTTTTCAGTACAATGAGTACATATATTTGATGGAATTGCCCATTTTATGCATACTATGTTGCGTAATGTGTACTCTATGGAGTACTTTGAAGTTTATTAGCTGTAAATTACTGTTCTTTGACATTGAGAATATATTTCTGCAGATTTGCACCCAATATTCATTGTCAATATACACTGAGAGGTCTTTTTCCCATTTTGCGATTGGTAAATATATTGAATTAGTACTTGGTTTGTATACTCTTGAAAGGAGTTTTTTTGTTTTGTGGCACCTGGAGCCTATCCCAGCTGACTCTAGGCAAGAGGCGGGGTATAACCTGAACTGGTCGCCAGCCAATCACAGGGCACATATAAACAAAAAAACATTCACACTCACATTCACACCTATGGGCAATTTAGACTCTTCAATTAACCTACCATGCATGTTTTTGGGATCTCCAAGTAAGGAGTAGACAGCACAGCTATCTGTTTTCAAATGAATGGAGTAAAATTGAAGGAAAAATAAATATTCGAGTGCAGATATCTGAAAAATTAAAGTACACTAATGAATTATTCGTACTTTGTTCCTTGCCACCATTGTCCCATGTATATTAAAACAGAAAATTGCTCACACCACATTGCTTCTAATGATAAACGTGCAGAAGAAAATTACTGCCTGGGAGGTGAATCTCTCATGACTGATGCCAACTTGTTGTTGCTATAGTGTATTAACAGATACAGTATGTGTTTACCACTGTCATATGTTGCACTTAGTTCTGTTTCTGATTCTGTGGTCATCATCATATTTTTAATTTTATCACCAATGATGCCCTTCTGTTTACCCTTATTATTTTTATTTTTTTTATACCTCAGATAAAGACTGGGAAGACATTCGCAAGATGCCTGAATATCCAACACTTCAGAAAGACTTCAGAAGAACAACGTGAGTGACTTCTGCGGGGCTCTGGCTATTTAAAAGCCCCTGTACACCACATGGTCTCATTGAATCTGGGGCTCGTCCAATCCATTCCAATTGGTTAAATTAAGCAAAATAAATTTCAACAACCATTCAGACTGAAGGAGTTTTCAACAACCATTCAGAATGAAGGAGTTTTCAATTATATTGAGTTTTTTTTCCACTGTTGTTTTTTTACAGATATGCAAACAGCAGCTTGATCAAATACATGGAGAAACATAAGGTCAAACCAGATAGCAAAGTTTTCCTGTTGGTAAGTGGATCCTGTATATACAGGTACAGACGCACGCACACACTAATGCACCCGGACACACACGCACGCATGCACGTACAAACACTCACATGACTACATCAAAAATAAAATACCTAATTTCTGTAACTAAAACGTGATATGCTAAGATGAATTTTATTTTTTTCAATCATTTTTCTCAGATTTATGGAATTTACGGGAAAAATGAGTCAATTAACTACACTTAAAAAGGTGACGGTGACGTTATGGAACTAAAATAGGAGATCTTTGTTGAACATTCTTGACAAAAATCAGCTGCCATCTACGAGGATGATGAAAATGAAACGAGGGTGGACATTTCGGCAGGATAATGATCCAAAACATACTGCCAAGGAAACTCTCAATTGGTTTCAAAGAAAAAAAATATAGCTGCTAGAACGGCCCAGCCAATAACCTGACGTGAAACCAATTGAAAATCTACGGAAAGAACTAAAACTCAAGGTCCATAAAAGAAGCCCACGGACCCTTCGAGATTTGAAGACTGCTTGTGTGGAGGAATGGGCCAAAATCACACCAGAGCAATGCATGCGACTAGTTTCTCCATACAGGAGGCGTCTTGAAGCTGTCATTGCAAACAAAGGATTTTGTACAAAGTATTCAATAAATACCAGTTGGCATGTTCAATACTTTTTCCCTGTCATTTCACCTTATTACACACAACTTAGTTTCTGAGTTTATTTGTTCTACTTTCGTTGTGTGTATGGATTACTTGGGTTGTTCCCAACATCTGGTGAAATGTTCATGTCAATAGCACCTTTGGAAATATACTTGAGAAAAATGGTGACGTGTTAAATCCTTACTTCAGCCGCTGTATATAACTGTCTTAGATAACTCAAGATAATAACAAAAGTATATTGTTGGAGCCTATCCCAGCTAAGTGCGGGCAGGAGGCGGGGTACACCCTGAACTGGTTGCCAGCCAATCGCAGGGCACATGTAAACTAACAACCATTCGCACTCACATTCATACCTACGGACAATTTAGAGTTGTCAATAAACCTACCATGCATGTTTTTGTAATGTGGGAGGAAACCGCAGTACCTGAAGAAAACACACACAGGCACGGGGAGAACATGCAAACTCCACACAGACGAGGCCGGATTTTAACCCGGGTCCTCAGAATTGTGAGGCGGATGTGCTAACCAGTCGGCTACCGTGACACCTGTGGAGCCAATAATATAACGAATAGAAGAAATAGAATGCTTGTTTTTTCTCTGCTTTCAGCTCCAGAAACTGCTCACTATGGACCCCACCAAAAGAATCACATCAGAACAAGCACTGCAGGACCCCTACTTCCTGGAGGAGCCATTACCAACCACTGAGTGAGCCCTAGTAAAACTTTTCTAGAGAACTTCCTTTTTCATGATTTAGTCAAGAACAAAATAGGCCCCCTATGATGTAGTCCATGAAGTATAAAAAACGTTTTACATTCATTTACTGGTTTTCATCCTGTTTATTAGAGCAGCTGACTTTTTACAGTACTTGATTGGTGCAAAAACACAACAGACCTATATCTCTATCTTATACCTACAGCGTGTTTGCTGGGTGCCAGATCCCATATCCAAAGAGAGAGTTTCTCAATGAAGACGAACCAGAAGAGAAAGCAGAAAAGGTAATTCAATGTCTGTTTCACCAGGGAAAACCTAATGCATACTGTGTGTCAATTTGATTATTTGCAGAATAATGTATTCACTAACAGCAGTTTCCTCTGTCCCCTCATTAGAATTTTATACCATAAAAAAATGACCCTAGAATTGATGCTAGGATTTTGCCTGTTGTGCAGAAACACAGAGCACCTGGTCGTTGGTAAAATAACACATATTTTACTGTCTCTGATAACAAATGATATCTAATTGTGCGCTGCTTTTTAAATAGTCTTTCAGTGGCATTAAAACTCAGCTTGCGTGCTATGGTATTCTGCAGTGCTGCAATCGGGATGTGAAGTTTACCACCTGACACTAACTTCTTGCGCCTTGTTGTATTGAAAACATATTCCCTGTTCGACAAGTATCAGATGCTGACGTCACCACGCCAGCTAGTTGCCAGCCGTACGTGAGTCTACGTCCAACATTCACCCATCCTCCCTGCTTTCTTGGCTGTTCAAGAATTACCGCTAAGCTAACTTGCTCCGCACACGCTCCAAGCTGGAGCTGGCCTGCTAGCACGACTTAACACTGCCTTTCCAAGATGCATAGCCACTAATCTAATGTCATTAATCCTCGCCTCCATGGTGGTGAGGAAGCTATACTTCTGACAAGCATTATTGGAGGACAAGGAGTAGCTAACTAATCATGAAAAGCACGAGCTGAAAGAGATATCAGAAGATGGAAAAGCCCTGCAAACTGCAAAGCTAACATAAAATGTAGTGTAGCAAAACACCAGAAAAAGTGCTTAAGTGGTACAGCAAACTTTGAAACAGAAGTCTGGCTGGAACCAAAAGTAAGAAAATTAATAAGTGTCTAGAATTAAAGTAATACAACAGGTACAAAGCTAGCACAGATGTCTGAAAACCGGAAATGGATCACTTCGTTACTGCAGACGTCAGCCAGGTGAAGGCCATTTTTGTCAAAAGTATATTAAACTCCCCTCCTTGAGCCGTCACCTTGTCGTGGTGGGGGGTTTGTGTGTCCCAGTGATCCCATGAGCTAAGTTGTCTGGGGCTTTATGCCCCTGGCAGGGTCACCCATGACAAACAGGTCCTAGTTGAGGGACCAGACAAAGCATGGCTCAAAGACCCCTAATGATGACGACAAACAATGGACTTTGTTTTCCCTTGCCCGGACGCGGGTCATTGGGGCCCCCCACTGGAGCCAGGCCTGGTGGTGGGTCTCAAAGGCGAGCGCCTGGTGGGCACCCATGGGGCCCGGCCGGGCACAGCCCAAAATGGTAACGGGCACAGCCCGAAAGGGTAACGTGGGTCCCCCTTCCCACGGGCTCACCACCTGTGGGAGGGGCCATAGGGGTCGGGTGCAGTCGGAGCTTGGCGGTGGCCGTAGGCAGGGACCTTGGAGATCCGATCCCCGGCTACAGAAGCTGCCTCTAGGGACGTGGAATGTCACCTCTCTGGCCGGAGAAGGAGCCCGAGCTGGTGTGTGAGGTCGAGAAGTTCGGACTAGATATAGTCGGACTCGCCTCCATGCACAGCTTTGGGGTCTGGTACCAGTTCTCTTGAGAGGGGTTGGACTCTCTTCCACTCTGGAGGTGCCCACGGTGAGAGGCGCCGAGCAGGTGTTGGTACTTATTGCCCCCCGGCTTGGCGCCTGTACGTTGGGGTTCACCCCGGTGGACGAGAGGGTAGCCTCCCTCTGCCTTCGGGTGGGGGGACGGGTCCTGACTGTTATTTCTGCCTATGCACCAAATAGCAGTTCAGAGTACCCTCCATTTTTGGAGTCTTTGGAGGGGGTGCTGGAGAGCGCTCCCACTGGGGACTCCATCGTTCTGCTGGGGGACTTCAATGCTCACGTGGGCAATGACAGTGAGACCTGGAAGGGCGCGATTGGGAGGAACGGCGCCCCTCGATCAGAACCCGAGCGGTGTTCTGTTATTGGACTTCTGTGCTCGTCACGGATTGTCCATAACGAACACCATGTTCAAGCATAAGGGTGTCCACACGTGCACTTGGCACCAGGACAGCCTAGGTCGCAGTTCGATGATCGACTTTGTGGTCGTGTCATCGGACTTGCGGCCACGTCTTGGACACTCGGGTGAAGAGAGGGGCGGAGCTGTCAACTGATCACCACCTGGTGGTGAGTTGCTCCGATGGTGGGGGAAGATGCCGGTCTGATGTGGCAGGTCCAAACGTATTGTGAGGGTCTGCTGGGAACGTCTGGCAGAATCCCCTGTCAGAAGGAGTTTCAACTCCCACCTCTGACAGAACTTTGCTCATGTTCCGGGGGAGGCGGGGGACATCGAGTCCGAGTGGACCATGTTCCGCGCCTCCATTGCTGAGGCGGCCGACCGGAGCTGTGGAGCAGTGGCCATAAGGTGGCCTGTCGTGGCGGCAATCCCCGAACCCGTTGGTGGACACCAACGGTGAGGGATGCCGTCAAGCTGAAGAAGGAGTCCTATCGGGCCTTTTTGGCCTGTGGGACTCCTGAGGCAGCCGATGGGTACCGGCTTGTGAAGCGGAATGCAGCTCTGGTGGTGGCTGAAGCAAAAACTCGGGTATGGGAGGAGTTCGGTTAGGCCATGGAGAAAGACTTCTGGACGGCTTCGAGGAAATTCTGGTCCACCATCCGGCGTCTCAGGATAGAAAAGCAGTGCACCACCAACGCTGTGTATAGTGGGGATGGGGCGCTGCTGACCTCGACTCGGGACATTGTGAGTCGGTGGGGAGAATATTTCGAAGACCTCCTCAATTCCAACGACACGCCTTCCCATGAGGAAGCATAGTCTGGGTTCTCTGAGGCGGGCTCTCCTATCTCTGGGGTTGAGGTCACCGAGGTGGTTAAAAAGCTCCTTGGTGGCAAGGCCCCAGGGGTGGATGAGATTCGCCTGGAGTTCCTAAAGGCTCTGGATGTTGTGGGGCTGTCCTGGTTGACACGTCTCTGCAACATCGCGTGGACATCGGGGACAGTGCCTCTGGATTGGCAGACTGGGATGGTGGTCCCCCTTTTTAAGAAGGGGGACCGGAGGGTGTGTTCCAACTCCAGGGGGATCACATTCCTCAGCCTCCCTGGTAAGGTCTATTCAGGGGTGCTGGAGAGGAGGGTCCGTCGGGAAGTCGAATCTCAGATTCAGCAGGAGCAGTGTGGTTTTCGTCCTGGCCGTGGAACAGTGGACCAGCTCTACACCCTCGGCAGGGTCCTCGAGGGTGCATGGGAGTTCGCCCAACCAGTCTACATGTGTTTTGTGGACTTGGAGAAGGCGTTCGACCGTGTCCCTCGGGGAGTCCTGTGGAGGGTGCTTCGGGAGTATGGGGTACCGAACCCCCTGATACGGGCTGTTCGGTCCGCATATCCAGGAGTAAGTCGGACTCGTTCCCGGTGAGGGTTGGACTCCGCCAAGGCTGCCCTTTGTCACCGATTCTGTTCATAACTTTTATGGACAGAATTTCTAGGCGCAGCCGAGGCGTAGAGGGGGTCCGGTTTGGTGGCCTCAGTATTGCATCTCTTCTTTTTGCATATGATGTGGTTCTGCTGGCTTCATCAAGCCGTGGCCTCCAACTCTCACTGAAGCAGTTTGCAGCCGATTGTGAAGCGGCTGGGATGAGAATCAGCACCTCCAAATCAGAGGCCATGGTCCTCAGTCAGAAAAGGGTGGCATGCCCTCTTCATGTCGGGGATGAGATCCTGCCCCAAGTGGAAGAGTTCAAGTATCTTGGGGTCTCGTGGGTCGTGACCAAAAGAACAAGATCCCGGATACAAGCAGCCGAAATGAGTTTCCTCCGCAGGGTGTCCGGGCTCTCCCTTAGAGATAGGGTGAGAAGCTCGGTCATCCGGGAGGATCTCAGAGTAGAGTTGCTGCTCCTCCACATCGAGAGGAGCCAGATGAGGTGGCTGGGGCATCTGATTCGGATGCCTCCCGGACGCCTCTCTGGTGAGGTGTTCCGGGCACGTCCCACCTGGAGGAGACACATGACACGCTGGAGAGACTACGTCCTTCGGTTGGCCTGGGAACGCCTCGGGATCCTCCCGGAAGAGATGGATGAAGTGGCTGGGTAGAGGGAAGTCTGGGCGTCCCTGCTAAAGCTACTACCCCCGCGACCCGACCCGGATAAGCGGTAGAAAATGGATGGATGGTATATTAAAGTTGAAATCCCCTCATTCATCCCCAAAACTCGTCTGACTGAAGAGAGCAATTTATTATTTGTGGCAAATCAGCGAGCACTGACTTCGCAATAGCTTTGAAAAAGTCAGATGGTATTGAGTCAAGACAGCTCGTTGGTGGTTTCAGCTGCTGAACCGTTTTCTTTACAGTTTTTTGGTCAACTGTATCAAATTCGGACATGGTAATCGAGTTTTTCCTGGGTGGCTTCATATGTAGTATAATTTTATCATTTTGCTGATTTGTGCTGATATTTAACCTGATGGATTTTATTTTTTCACTAAAATAACAAGCAAATTCATTGCATTAGGAGTTCTGGAACTATCTGATTCAGGGGGGTTGTGACCTTGTCAAACACAGAAAACAGAGTGTGAGTATTGTTGAAGTTGTTACTGATGAGTTCAGAAAAGTGTTGCTGTCTCGCCCTAACTCTTGGTTAAAATTACAGACTGTCTGTAGAGGTCATAGTCAATTTGGAGTTTATTTTTTCTCCACTTACGTTCTGCTTTCCTACACTTTGATTTCGAGGTCTATTACCATCATTGTGCTCTTCCACGGTGTTCTAGGTCGCCTCAAGATAGTCTTAGTTTCAATAGGAGCGATAGCATTCATGACATTTGAGATTTTCCAGGTGAAATTATCCAAATGTTCATCAACTATCTCAGCATTCCCAGTTTCTGGCACCGCTAAGGTCTCCATAAACGTAGTGGCGGGACTCTCATTTATGTACCTTTTCTTAATAAACATAGAGGTTGTCTGAACTTTTGGAAGAATCTGTAATTTAAAAAATACACAAAAATGGTCAGAAATAGCCATATCCTTGATGTAAATTGATAGAATTACAACATCCTTAAAGATGACCAAGTCTAAGATTTGACCTTGAGTGTGGGTTGGACTCTTAATATGTTGAGAGAGGTCAAATGTGCCTGGTATAGAAGAGAGTTCTTTCGATTTTTTTTTTCCATGTTATTAACATGAATATTAAAATCTCCCGTTATGACAAAATAGTTGTAGCCAGTACAAATAACTGACAGCAGTTCTGAAAAATCCTCCATAAATTTTCTATTGTATCTTGGAGATCTATAAATTATTAAAACAATAAACTTTGGGTCATCTTTAACTGAAAAACAGAGATATTCAAAAGAGCCAAAATCCAACCAACCATTTTCTGAGCCGCTTCTCCTCACTAGGGTCGTGGGCGTGCTGGAGCCTATCCCAGCTATCATCGGGCAGGAGGCGGGGTACACCCTGAACTGGTTGCCAGTCAATCGCAGGGCACATATAAACAAACAACCATTCGCACTCACATTAACACCTACGGGCAATTTAGAGTTGTCAATTAACCTACCATGCATGTTTTTGGGATGTGGGAGGAAACCGGAGTGCCCGGAGAAAACCCACGCAGGCACGGGGAGAACATGCAAACTCCACACAGGGGGGGCCGGGGATTGAACCCCCACTCCTCAGAACTGTGAGGCAGACGCTCTAACCAGTCGGTCACCGTGCCGCCAGAGCTAAAATCACCCAGTATAATTTCTTTACACTTAAATAATGACTGAAAAATAAGAGCAATACCACTCTTTTTTTCCCTATTTGACACTTGTTCATAAAATTAAAATCTGCTGGTGTCGCCTCATTTAAAATGGTATTACAGCTACTTTCCGTTAACCACGTTTCATTTAGTAACAAAAAGTCCAGATCATAGGTTGTAATGATGTCATTAATCAACACTGATTTATTTCCCTGACCTGATGTTGAAAAGAGCTAGTCTCGCAGAGATAACTGGAGACAATGGTTTGATAGATTCACATTTTATCCTCACTAAGTTTGTTGTTCTACCTTTTTTGTGCCATATTTCTTTGACCAACTTTCTGTCCCTTGTAATTACAGGGATGAAAAATGCCTGATCTCAATAGGGGTCTGACTTCTTCTGGAAAAGATCCCGCAGATATCAGTCAGATTCGCAGATAAGATTCTTCATGGGTGGAGGAGGCATCTTAGTGGACGGTGGTTTCAGGCGAGGGGGGATGGGAGGAAGATCTTGCCGTGGGGTGGGCTGGACTCCAATATTGACAATAGCCTTCACCCTGTCCGTCACACCTAACATGTAGTAGAGAGTGAGTTTTGCGTTGGGCTTTGCTACACTGTGGCAGGGAGGGGTGTGGGAGATTGAAAGTGCTGCCTCATCTCATTTTGTTCCTCCAATTGGTTGAGTGACGCTGATAAATCAATCTGCGCCTCGTGTGGCCTTATCGCTTGTTTCTCCGATTGTTTGGGAACAACTGCATCTTTTTGTCCTTCAGCCGGGTCAGCAAAGCCAGTGTCCAAAGACGTCATTATGAATCTATGTATTCCCTGCCAATGCCGTCTAAAGACGTCGATGGCATTTTTTTAACGGGGATGGGTGGGGGAGGGTCTTGTGTAGTTTATGTGTGTTCGTCAAGCCTCTGGATAATAGAAATTAGCTCACACCATAAGAATACACAGCCCATGTCTACTGAGGTGCATTAGTACACAGTTTGTGTCATATGATGGCGATCCAAACTCCAAAAACCTTTTGAACTTTGGGGCATTTTTCACCCAAAATTTGTCCGACATCACATTTTACAACTTTTAAAGATTCCCCGAATACAAAATCCCTCCAGCACATTTATGGCTCGTCTGCCATAGGTTGAGCATGCCAACAGTGAAACATGCCTGTTGTTTTCTCTGTGCAGCCTCTGAGAGCCCACAGCTCCTCCATCACACTGAAAAACAACAGCTGATCCAATTGTGTTACTGACCTTGCCCTCAGTCACATGTGGCTGAGCTTGCTGCAGTTTCCTGAAAATGTGACGTTAGTAATTGTGTAGTAGGTGTCACAGGAACTAAAATCCCACCAAAATAGACTGCGTTTTCTTTTTTCTTCCTCGCTGCTTCTAATGTTCAGTTCGAATTTTTCCAGTTCTCTTTGTTGACATACTCTTTAACTCCTTTACTGCCATTGACGGCTTTTGAAGTCAAATATCCATGTTAACCATGAGGTTCTGCCATTGAATGAGTTTTAAATATACAGCCATAAAATTGTTGACATTTGTGTGAAAAAGTGGTAAGACTGTTGCAGGTGAGTAGCCCAAAGGATTTCAGACTGGCAGACTTAATCGTTTTTTTTCAGCTCAGTGCTTGTCTGTTAAGCTGTTGCCCTGTGTGCCTGCAGAACCAGACGCAACAGCACCAGCAGACAACAGGCCAGACTCAGACCCAGAACCAGCAACAAATGGCAGGCCAGCAGGCCCCATCTCAGCAGAACTTAACCCAAACCAATGGCACCTCCGGAGCCACAGGAGCCAACGCTGGCGTGGGTTTACAACATGGACAGGACCAGGGCCCCCCCAATAAAAAAACCCGTATTGGGCCCTCTGGTACCTCTTCGGGCACCGGAGTGCTCCAGTCAGAGTACCAGGTTAGTATAATGGGTCACAGTCAAAAGCTCAAGGTTCGCATTTCAGTTCCTCTTATGTTTTGTGGTGATGGCGGAAAAAGTGGAGTAGCCCATCGCAGCGAAGCAGAGAAGCGAGGCAGAATAAATCTCAAAAACTGATTTATTTTCAAAAACGCAAATTGGCAAACAAGGCACATGGAAAAATCTAAATACTAAATTAACAAAGTCCCCAAAAAACAACGTTCAAAGTAACAAAGAAACACTAGGGATAAACATTCTTAGTGCTGCCTCATCTCATTCCTCATTCGTTCCTCCGATTGTTTGGGTGACCCTGATGTAGCAATTATGTATGAAATAAGAATTGTAATTAATTTAGGATAAAGTAATAAGCCGGGAGCGGCGTGACTTCCGGTTTATCGTAATTTTGATTTAATTGTTAAAAATCAAACTAATGTCTCGAAAAGGGCACCACGTCAAATTTTTCAAGTTTACCTTTAGGCGAAATGACGACAAACCTTTTAAATCAGTCTCAGAATCAGGAGGTTGCTACACTCTACGACATTTTGAGTCCTAGGTTACAGAGGTTTACTTAAATTCAGAACACACACAAAATACGAGCACGAGTGGAATTTTATGGTATATTTAATGAAGCACACAACTACAACTACAAACTACAACAAGAACATAACACTAAGGGTAAATGAAAGGAAGAAAATAAGGCGTACGAAAATGGAAAAGAGGGCATCATCTGTGGTCGCTGGGCTAAGATAAATGAGCGTGTGAGCGTTTAATGCGTTGAGTCAGAGTGAGAGAAGGCAAAGTTGGGATTTCGTACGAAGCCAGTAATTTCCCCACAATTATTACGCACTGATGTTGTACATCATAGTAAGGATTGCAGTGTCGACTCACGAACGCAGATCAGCTGGTCTTTGGGGTGGGCTTCCTCCGGACCTCAGGCGGAAACGAAGAAGGTTCGGTTGAAGAAAAACCAGATGCACGAAAATAAAAAGAAATAGGAAAGGAAAATGATTGTCCCGTTTGGGATGCGCACATAACGTCCCTGCCGATTGACCTGGTGGCGGGCCAAGCTCTGGCCCTCAGAGGCGTGTGGGATCCGTCCGGGATGCAGCTGCTCGTTGAGGCCCCGCCGACCGATCGTGGCTATGGAAAGCGATCGGAGCCGCATGGTCGACTTCTTCGATCGAAAACGCTGCCAGCTTGGTTGCGGCGGGCGTTTGCGCACATGGTGGCACCCGGAGATGCCCGAGGACAAAAAGGGAACAAAAGAAGGGGGCGGGGTGGCCGGAGGCGAGCTAGCAGCACAGATACCGGAGGCGAGCTACCAGCACAGAAGGAAAAACTCAACTCAGCTCAGCTCAACTCTACTCCAACTCCAACTCTCTGAGAAAGGTGTGAGTTTAGAGTTAAGTACCCCAGGGGCGGGGTGCAGGAAGAGGGAGTGCCGACTTGGAGAAGACCGCGCCCACCAGCCTGAATCTTGTCTACAAATTTGAGTAAATAGGTTTTAAAATTATATTCATCTCAAACACTCCCAACTTTGTACTCTCACGCATAGAATCATTGTTTAAACTTTGGTCGTGGTAGAAGGGTTGCTTATTGTTCAATACAACATTTCGTACAGTTTGATTTCAAATCATGAACCGCTTTCAAAATCATGAGGACCTGTCAAAGTGAGAATGGGGACATAGACACCATGGCATACGTTTGGAATATTTCTACAGAGTTTGCAAGGTATAAAAAACTGACTGTTATCTTTTGCTAACAAACATCAGAGGCACGTCAACAAGTTCTGGCGCTTGCAGTTCCTCTCAACGCCAATGGGTGGAGCCTCACGCGCATCGGTGGATATTAACCACATAGTCTTCCCCAACCATTTGGTCCGGGAAGGGGTCTTTTGAAGACAGGAATCAAGATTTGACGGGAAGCTGCTAATTAGGTTAAGGTCCATTTGACGTACACCAGGCATTGTCCTAGTCGCTGTCTTACAGTAGGGCAACGTGGGGGTTCTCAGGTGGTCACGAGTCTCTGTGACGCCTCAAAGTTGCGGCATGCATGTCGGCGACGCTGATGAATCCATATGCGCCTCGTGTCGCCTTATCTCTTGTTCCTCCTATTGTTTGGGAACAACTGCAGAGTCCTGCGCTTTTTGTCCTTCAGGCGTGTCAACAAGGCCAATGTTTTCCTTTCGGGCCGCTGAATGACGTACACAGTAGAAATGTTGGCTGCCAATAACTTAACCCCTTGTCTATATAGACAGAAACCGTCTGCCTTGTAAAGATGTCTGCGCTCACAAAAAAATGCAGAAATTGTCGATGAAACTTACGGATAGTGCAGTACACACTTCTTTGAGCCATTTATTTAATTAACTGAGCCCATTGAAACGTTCATCTCCAACTCGTACCATTGGCAGAGGTCCACTTATGAAAACCTCAGCATCTAAACATTGCACTTTTGTTCGGAGATCAATGAAATCTCGCTTCAGGGCCTCTGGTTGCTGCTTGACAACATCCAGGGCCCCTGTGTGTATAATGACAGATTTCACAGTTGGGTGCTCATTAGTGATCTCTAGGATTTTTTTAGAGATCAGACACCATGTCACTGGTAAAACACCGAACATTGGTGGTGTTCTCACTGCAAAAACTTTTCACATCCTTGACAGCTCCATCACCAACTTAACATTTGGGGTGCCATTTTTTTCTTGTATGATTTAGTTACATACCTTTCAGTGGAAGTAGGGGATGAGCATTGTTGGCCAGGGTCTTGTAAACGTGGCTCAAATCTATTTGTAAGTCTGATGTCAATGTTTTGCATTGACTCGCGTCCTTTTTTCTTTCCCTTCGCTGTAGCGACCGTCCACGGCCGCTCTCTCGGGGTTGAAGAAGCACGCAACGCAGGCCAGCTGGATTCCTCGGTAATCTGCTGGTGTTGTGTCCTCCCATTTAGATGCTGTCCCATATCTTTGGGCTTTACTCCCAGTAAATTCCGGGGAGAACTGCTGGATGATCCATTACCGTTTCCACAGTCCACATCCGTCCTCTTTGTTGAGCTAAGTGGCTGTCTGTTAGCACGCTTCTACTCACCATTTTGAGACATCGGTAGAGTGGTTTCCTTCCCCGACTGCCCATTTACATCCACGTACACTTCAAGACGGTGGATTTTCGTTTCCATGACAGCCATCTTTTGTAGCAGTTTGTGATCGTCTTCCGTGGAAAAGGGAGGCATCTTGTTGCTGGTCTCGTTGCTAATAGCAGGCTTGTGCCAATTAGCAGGCCATGCTCACGTAATCGTAAGGGGTTATCAAAAAAATATTGGAATATGGCAACAACTGACTGTATCTACAAAAAAAGTACAGTCCCATAAGTTTAAAAATATCCAGGAGTCGCTTCTTCTAATTTCTTTGGAAGAAGAAAAACAAGCTTATCAGCAAGAAAAATCTAAACAGGGGCGAAGCAAACAGAGCGAGCAGAATATCGTCTGAACTGTATGAGAGCGTCTGTTGTTTAAAAATACATATTTTTGGCATCTTGTGATTTTGAAACGTGAACATGGGTGACAAAAATTATTGAATGGGGGATTCTGCTTATAAAGATAAAATGTAGAATTTTCTCCTGATTTGGTGTGAACACAAAAGACGTGGCAGATGTAGATTGAATCTTATGCCCAAATCCAGCCAATTTAGACTAATGCGAGCCATTGCTACTTGTGTTTGTGAAGTCTGTCCATGAAAGATTTGGAGTGATCTTTGATTGCTCCCAGTATCCACAGGTAGAACTTTTAAGAACCCTTTGAACAGTTTCTTCAGTTTGACTCTGCCTGCCTACGTCAGCATCCTGTGTGATATTCCCCTACTGTCAAACTACTACTACTCCAACTCCTGTAGCAAAATATTGACATCGTCAATCAAAAGTGAGCTTTTTTATCTTTGAAAGAGCAGAATTTTTGATATAATTTGAGAGATTTATTTATTTTACTGTACCTGTATGTACTCGAAAACAAACTAGAAAAGTGTATAACCGTACAGTACTTTTATTGCTCAGTGTTTTTCTCAATGTCTTTATGTCTCAAAAGTATACCAGAGACAAATTCCTTGTGTGTGTTTTTGGACATACTTGGCAAAATAAAGATGATTCTGATTCTGCAACGTACAATTTTAGCAACGCAAAAACAGCCTCCCCCTTGCGTCAAAGGTCGTTAATTCCACCCAATCCCTCCCGCCTGTGCTTCAGTGGTCTCTAAGCATGCTTAGATAAGGTGTCTTGCAGACAGAGTTGATAACACATCACGGTGGTGCCTGTTGCTTTTCCGTTTTATGACAACACTAAAAGGAAGCACATTTCTGGGTTGTGCATGTGTGATGTCAATTTGTGTAGAGCCAAATATGAGGTGCCTCATAGCTGTACAGTAGTTAGTTGGTCAGACTACATGAGTAACTCTATTCCATACGTACAGTACAGTGCATCCGTATACAGTAGGTTGCACAAAGACATGCTGCATGTGGCTCATGTTAGCTATCAGCTACCAGCAGAGCTTATTATTGATTGACGTAGCCAACGCGATGGCACTCAGGAACTTCTGTCGTCAGCCTACTTTTTCCCTATCATCGATTCCATTCCCACAGGCCACCATAGACCACTCTCCTTTAATGCTGACATAATAGACACAGGCAGGACACAGGTTCAAATCCGGCCTCACCTGTGTGGAGTTTGCATGTTCTCCCTGTGCCTGCGTGGGTTTTCTCCAGGTACTCCTCTGCCATTAATCCATTCTAGCCTTCCCTCCCGCCCAAAAATTGTTGTATTATGTATTTTAATGACGGAAAATAGGATGCCGTAATATTGTACTTTATACAAACATACAGTAATGACATAATTTTGACATTTTTTTTGTCACACTGCATCAGTTGAATTGCCATTGGGCTGCTCTTTCTGGTGTGACGGGCTTGGCCAACCTGGGAACTGTACAAAACATACAGACGCATATACTGTATATTAGGGCAGCACAATTAATCGAATTTTAATCGTGATCTCGATGAAATAATCCTGATTGTCTGCAATATTTACATTTAAAATGTGGGCACTGCTGCATATGAAAAGTGCTTCGTTTGCAGCAGTGCCCGCAACCTAGTCAGCCAGCCACCAGGAGGCGAACATATGGTTAAGGCTTCATTAAGCACCGGCAAAGCGCTCTGGGGCCAACTTGCAAATAAAAGCCTAAAATGGCATTGATGTCCAATGTAGTAATATATGAAGCTTTTATTTTGAAGTTGGCCCTCTTAGCACGCTGGCGGAGAGGACCAATGGTCAAGAAGAACAACGGAGACGTACCCATCCTTGACAATTCACTATAAAAGTCGATGCTTACGACCTAATGTTATCACGTTCTATGCATTAACTGTATTTGCTTCCATTAGTTTGCAATTCGTGATTGCACTTAAGAAAAAGCATATTTATTCAGTTAGAATGTTTTTTGGGTACATTTATTTTTTATTATCTGTCATTTATTCATTTTGCACTGAAAACTGTTACATATTGTTTGTTGAAAAGCAGTGCAATAAAAATAAAGATAATTTTTTTTCCCCCCCAACATGAGGAACAATCGTGACGAATAATTGTGATGAGAATATCGATCAAAACAACCGTGATTATTATTTTGGCCATAATCGATTATTTATAAAAATATCAAACTATAAATGATTTAAATGTGGCAGCAATGACATAGGGTCAATTGGGCTCATGTTCTTAGCAGAAAAAAAACAACCTTCCTGAGCACATGAAAGTCATACATTTTGACATGGCCGGAAGGAAATGTTCAAAACACAAGCCAAAGTAAGAGTTTTATGAAATCAATTTACCATTACCAACCTTAGCCCGATGAATATCTAATGCACACACTCATAAAAGTGTCGCCAGGAACAAACTCGAACTACAGTACTGTAATTTCAAACAAAAGCGCAATGAATTCTGGGTCCCCGAAATGCTTTTTTTTTTTTTTTTGCTGACTGCATTGCCAGGACCGGTGCCAAGCCTGTCAATGGCCTGTTCACGCTGGGCGCTTGGTCACGTCACTCGGGCAAGCGCATGCCCGATAGGCATGTGCAAGTGTACAAATCAGATATCTGCACCTCTATAAAGTGCAGTTTCACAAACTGGCATACATTTATATTGTGAATGTCATAAATAAATGGTCACTAATTTGCAGATTTCATTCACTGCGGGAGTTTTCGGGAATAGAACCGCCGCAATAAACGAGGGTTGACCGTAGAGGAACGCTGGAATGCCTTTTTTCCTATTTTCGTGTACTGTTGGAGAATTAAATTGACCGTATTTAAGGTGGCGATGAGATGCCTACATCTGTGCTTTCCTTTTCACCCTTCTGTCCTTCAGCACTCCACTTCCCGCCTTGGTTACCAAAGCAATATCCAAGGTCCCAATCAGCCGCAGAGCACCATGGGATACACATCGTCGTCCCAACAGAGCTCCCAGTATTCCCACCAAACTCATCGCTACTGAGGCTCCGGGCCCGTCTTGAACCAGCAAGAGGGGTGGACCCGCCTACTCCTCCTCTAACCTCCACAGATGTCACCGTCGGATGCAACCAGGAAGTGGCTCCTTCATCCTGGTTTGACGTTTCTCACGGCATTACATCATACCAGTGTTTTGATGTATGGTCACATGAAGGCATACCAATTGGAACCAAAAAAGCAAATACTGCCTCTCTGGGCTGGTAACACATTTTCGTGTAATATATATGTGAAGGTGACACTCGCATACTCCAAACTTATGGCACTTATGAACACAACGTTCCTCATGAGGAAGGATTGCAGCTCCTATATTTACCTGATATCGCACCTTTTTCTATTTGATCGGTGAGTTCTCGAGCTCGACGTCAGTGTCATTACAAATGGAGGCCGACAAAGGCGCAGGATGGGAAGCCCATTAGTGTCAAATGCAAATGAGCTTACCCTGTCCTTTTAAGTAAGTTAAAAAAAAAAAAAAAGACATTTCAAACAGAAAGATCAGCTTACTGGGCTGATGAAATTGCAGGGAAATATTGAATGCGTCATTTAACTTAATCGTGTTCTAATAAGGTTCCAATCTTCGTAGCTCGAATGTACAGAAGCAAAGTCTTTTTCCTGAAAGTTGTGTACATCCTGATCCACTCTGTTCATAACAGTAACCGCTTGGCCGCAAACTGGAGGAGCGTGGGAGCGTGTTCTTGTTCCCGGGCTGCCAGTGGACACTGATTTCTGAACTCGAGCGTGCGCAGAAACGTACAGGGCAGCTAGCAGAAAGCACCTCCCCCCCTGCCGACCCCACCTTGTTCGCTTCATGAGACTGTTACTGACTGATGTCAAATAGTATTTTTTTTTTAAAATTTTTTTTATTGTTACTGTTATCGCTGCGTGTGTTGGGTTTTTGGGTGGATGGGTGTTTTATGGATGTTTTCCCTTTGACTCACTAGAAATGCACCGACT
The DNA here is from genome assembly GCF_024500385.1 of Phyllopteryx taeniolatus. NCBI lineage: Eukaryota > Metazoa > Chordata > Actinopteri > Syngnathiformes > Syngnathidae > Phyllopteryx > Phyllopteryx taeniolatus. Next base: position 1,421,626 of record NC_084519.1, on the reverse strand, counting down.
GTCGAAGTGAGCTGCAAAAGAGCAGAAACAAATGCTCACGGGCCCGAACGTCTCATCCTGCCCCAGCCTGTCCCTCAGGCCGAGTATGCAGTTTGGTCGGGACTGCGTCGCGTTTCAACGAAAAACACGGGTGTGTTCTTTAGCACGACAAAATGAGTGACAGCCAATAATCTCGGTACTGGTCTACTCTACTGCATACCGGTGTGCATTATTATGTAAAAGTCACAAGGCATGTTGTTTCAATGGGAGCCCACCCCCCTCACCCGCCCCTGTTTGCACGCCACTGCCCATCTGGTGCTGTTGATACAGAACAGGAACACAAACACAAAAAGGCAAGCTGTCCTTTTTTTTTTCTTTTTTTTTTTCTCTCAAGATCCACACTACATCTTCACGGAGATGAATGAAGATGCTGCAAAAATGCGGCCCGACATTTGCAAGGAGCCAGCAAACGGCAGAATATTGCTGCAACTGCGTGCACTTTTTGCGTGGAAATGGCCTGCTAACTGCTAGTATGTACTTGTACACACACCAAAACAAAAATTCAGTGCAATGTAGAGAATGCGTAATGACTTTTTCCAATCCATTAGGAGACATGAACATACACGTAGTGATTTTATGACATTTTTTGGGTCAATAGACACAGGGGTTTTCTTTTTAGTTTAGCCATTTATCAGGGCACTCATTTCAATAACCCCAGAAAAGGATGTATGATGATATTCGGGCCCAACCGATGTGGAACTTGGGAAGCCAATGCCGATTCCGATATTTGGCAGAATCAAATTCCGATAACTGATTAATCGGTTGATTCATTTAAAAAATATGTAGAAAAGGAGTCAAATAACTTAATGCTTACTATAATAAAGATATGAATTACAGGCAGAACATTTTGACTGTTTTACAATACTTTGTCCTTTAGGATTTGTTTAACTTACAAAAGAGAGAAAATCTTATTTTTATTTTATTTTATTATTTTTTTTGCCAGTTTCCTATTTTTGTTAAATCTTGGATTGAATGTCCTTATCGTTGTCTCATGTTGCAAAGTTTCAACGTGTACAAATAAATAAATCTGCCGATTTTTTTGCCAATTTGAAAAGAGCCAATGTCAGGCGATTAAGTCGGTCAGCTGATTAATTGGTCGGGCCCAAGATAATTAATCTGTAAACTTTCTCCGCTTGGTGATGATTGGCTTGGACAAATCACATGGTTCTCGTCCATTATAGTCGGGCGGCCATTTCAAGCTGAAGATCCTTAACGCGTTACATACAGTATTTAATCATAACTGGAGAAAATGGGACCTTCCACCGTGCATTTGTTGAAAATACCTGCACTAGTACTAATCATTGAGGACTGCCCCTACTTGATTGATTGATCGTGCCATTATCATAAAAGTATATTTATGCTTCTTTAATCAGTAATTTATATATATATATATATATATATATATATATATATATATATATATATATAGACTTAAAAGCTTAATTTCAAGTTTGACTCCATGAATCCAGCACAATTGTATATGTATATCCAAATACTATATAGAAATGGGCAAACACTGACACCAAGTGGACAAACGGAGAATTGGACTTGGTTCTCTTCCACGTTCATAGTGACGTCCCAAAATCTGTGTAAAAATGTATTGTTACTCAGGTTTAGTACTGGGTCTTGACCTACAAACAACTGGGTGATGGGTCTTACGCACTTCTATTCAAACTGTCACTTTTGGAAAACATTGGATCATTTTTCCATTCGCACCTTTACCAACCCAGCTCAGTCGTTGAATATTCAAGGGGATTGAAAACCAATCTCCTTGGTTCAATGTGAGTATTGCAAGTAGTAGAGATAGGACACTTGGTTGTCAATTCCAACCTTACGCTGAGTATGACTGGGAACGCGCAGTTATGTCAGACGACAACTATGCAAATATAATTGCCAGACTCCATCTTTTGGTCATGCTGAGGTTTTGTGTATATTTTCATCACTACATGTGTACACTTGTCCAAAACAGCACGTGTCCCCTCTTTTTTTGTTTGTTTTTTGAATGCATTCTCAATGAGATGTTGTAAAGTGTGTGTGTATATAATATAGTATGGATATGTATACAATCATATTTATTGTGTCCATCTATGAATAGTAGACATTTAAAAAAAAAAAAAAAAAAAAAAAACTTTCCTCTGCCTTAATACAGTAGCTATAGAAAGGGACCTGTCAGATAGCACATTTGTTACTACAGTAGTTACTGAATGTGTTAAAGCCACCTCCTTGTACAGTAGACTCAAGATATAACACATTGAATGCCACAGTGTGTTGTTGTTTTTTTGTTTTTGGTTTGTTTTTTTTTACAGAGGAGGTGTGGATGGTGCCTTTTGTTAGTAACTCATCAATATGTTATTTTTATTTGGAAATGTATGTCCTTTTGTACTCTCATTCCTCCCCCTTTCCCTCTCGTTATCATAGTAGTTTGCTATTTTTATGATTTTCTTTTTCCCCATTATTTTTTTACTGCAAAGTGGACTCTAGCTCGTTCATATTTAGAAAAAACTGCATTGAGATCTTGATACAACTGTCATCTTTTGATGCCGTGTTATTTCCCCACATATGAAGTGGTAAATTCAAGTGTTTTCAAAAGGTCTTGCTTTCGACACGATAATGTCCTGTAGATATGGACACATACACGCTTGTATTAAAAAAAATAATCATAATAATCTCCCTTTTCCTCCTTTTTGATCGTATTTGCATGTGCCCTGTCCTTTTTTTCCGTAGAAATGATGAGAAATTCTTGTCGTCCACTCTCTACGGTTTGTACAGACAGATGGACACCCCCTTTTGCAGTGCTGCCTCTGTGATGCATTCGATGGCTGTCGGACATTTACAGGCATTGTTTGACCGGTATCCCACTTTTCCATCTTGCATGCTAAGATGTAAAATGGTCAGTGAATTGAGTCGTCAGATTAATTTTTTTTTTTCTCTGGGTGTAGTGTCTGTCCACCTTTTCTACATGTTACCGCACAGGTTTTAAAGATGAATATGGTCTTCTATGTATTGTCTTTCCACAGCAATTCTATATAAAGCGGCGATAGCTCACCGCAGGAGAACAGAATATGTAATAGAAGAACACATTTATGGAGCTGCTTTTTTTGTGAATTTGTTCAAATTCCACTGTACAAATGACTGTTAAATGAGAAAGAAAGTCGTGTATATTTATTTTATATCCTCTATCGTGATTAAAAGAACATCTCTTTTGCCTGGATCCCTTGCATTTCACAGCAACCACCTTTTAATAGTCACTCCGAGATACCACTGAAGTGGGACTGCTAACGTGTGCATACGTTTTAGGTCCACAAGTGGGTTTATGTTCTTTAATTACCATAATGGATTTGAAAGAAAGCAATAAAGATGTACATTTTCAATTATAATGCGAGAGGTTCCAGCATTTAGAAATGACCCTCGAAACATTTGATGTTGAAGTACCACCATTCTCTGGGGGCTCCAAATTATTTGTATCGTAGATATGTGGCCTCTTGGAAATTTGACTCTGGGTATTTTTCAGATATATTAAGGGCTGACAATAATTGCTACCATACCATATCATATGTTAGAAATATAGTGGTGCCTTGAAATACGAGTTGGATTTGTATAGTGACCACGCTCGTAACTCAAAACACTCATATCTCAAATCATCTTTACCCATAAAAATCAATGGAAATTGATCCATTACAGCGTTCCCCAAGATAAAAAAAAAAATGTAATTTATATTTTAATAAGAAAAAATAACACGGTATAATTGTATTTTATTTAAAAACAAACATACAGTAATGATTATGATAATGAATGAAAAATTGAGATGCTTAACTCCTCTGTCAGCTCATCAGTCATTCTTTGCAGAGGATAAAGAATTTATAACGGAGTACTGCTATATTGTCTACTCTCTACTTGTGTTGCTGCACCGTTAATGTTCAGGGCATTGCTTAAAGTGTCATAACAATGCAACAGCGATGCAAGTCTGCGCTCGCAAGTCAGACCAAGAAATTAGCCGGACAACGGCTCAAAAACCTTTGGAGTCCCTGAACGTCATGTCCTTGGAAATGTTTTGGCAGGCCTTCAGTGCAGTCACATTCATCCATCCATTTTCTGAGCCGCTTCTCCTCACTAGGGTCGCGGGCGTGCTGGAGCCTATCCCAGCTGTCATCGGGCAGGAGGCGGGGTACACCCTGAACTGGTTGCCAGCTAATCGCAGGGCACATACAAACAAACAACCATTCGCACTCACATTCACACCTACGGGCAATTTAGGGTCTCCAATGAATGCACGTTTTTGGGATGTGGGAGGAAACCGGAGTGCCCGGAGAAAACCCACGCAGGCACGGGGAGAACATGCAAACTCCACACAGGCGGCGGGGCCGGGGATTGAACCCGGGTTCTCAGAACTGTGAGGCAGACGCTCTAACCAGTTGTTCACCGTGCCGCCAGCCACATTCAATCACTGTTTTTTTGTGGCTCTTGATGCGTTCTCTTTTGACTTCAAGTGAAGACTATTGACAATATTGGGTATACTTGGGTGAACATCAGCAGAGAGTATACGGTATACACCTCACAATTCACCCTTTTACTTCTGTCATCTTTCATAATATCATAAACACCAGTGATCAATGATCAGCCATTCAAGAACATGCCATAACACCACCTCCATCATGTGTGTGTGACCACTTTATATATATATATATAAAACTCCAAACAGGCCTCACCTGTGTGGAGTTTGCATGTTCTCCCCGTGCCTGCGTGGGTTTTCTCCGGGCATTCCGGTTTGCTCCCACATCCCAAAAACATGCACGGTAGGTTGATTGAAGACTCTAAATTGCCCGTAAGTGTGAATGTGTGTGCGAATGGTTGTTTGTTTGTTTCTCTGTGCCCTGCGATTGGCTGGCAACCAGTTCAGGGTGTACCCCGCCTCCTGCCCGATGATAGCTGGGATAGGCTCCGGCATGCCCGCGACCCTAGTGAGGATGAGTGGGACAGAAAAATGGAAATTGACAATTAAGTCATGTTTACTACATGTTTATTACATTTTTGGGCTAAAAAAAAAAAGTGATTATGTCTTCCTGTAGGTCTCTATTGCAGGGTGTAACATTTGGTCAGATTAAAATGTGATTTTTAGATGACATATGTATTCATGGTTCTACAGTATTATGTTAACTACCGATAGTACGACTCTTATTATTACTACTCTTATATTTTTACTCTCCAGTGAAAAGCCTATATTTCCAAATGTTGTGAGTTAGTGTTTTTTTTTTTTTTATGGGATAAAAACAATAAATAAATATAGCATTCATATTTCTAGGCCATTGAGTGCTGACGTTTGGATTTGACACAAGATTAATTGGAGTGAATGTCTTTCTGGGATGACGAACACTCAAAGTATGTCACTCAGGACATGTTGTTGGGATGATTCAAATAATTGCCGCGTCGTCTCTACGAGCCGAGTGGTTTGACAAGTGAACCCATTGCAGGCAAGTTGAGACTTGGCATCAGCTTCAGGGGTTCTGGCACAGCAGTCACGCAGCCCGGAGTTGTACTGCACCCACTTGAAGGAAATTTATGACTTGGACAGCTCACTTGCTAACATGAACCCGGTTCCCTTTCAGCTCCAGAGGAACAAATTGACAACAACCGCACAGTTAAGCTTACCTTAGCACATATCACTAGTATGATCATCTGCCATCCACCAGACAGAGCGTGTTTTAAACGTCAATAAAGGCGCTTAAAAAGCAACACGCGCACACAAACTGTGGTGTCTCGTCCAACCACCAGGGGCACTATGGAAAGGAGTGACGAGATGTGGGGCGGGGGGGGGGGGGGGGGGAGAGACAAAGAAGAAAGTAGCCTTGATAATGCTAACGGACGTGCTAACTGAAAGATAAAGCGAAGTAAAAGGAATTACAAGCGTTTTTCTTGGAAATACAACACACACACCTCCATATAATTTCCTACTCGCGATACAATCAAGTGATTACATTTTACAACGAGTTCAATAGATACGTTTTCGTTCGGAAGGGTGCCTTGTCAAGCACAGATCGATCGAGTTGGACCGTAGGAATATAACTCGATATCTCGATATAATGAATGAATTGTTCACAGCGGTTCCGGCTTCGATTGGCCAGGATTGAACCCGGCCGGCTGTTGGTGACACCCACACCGCTCGTGGATCGCTCTCTCTCTCTCTCTCTCTCTCTCTCTCTCCATGCACGCAAAAACCGCCAAGAAATCGTGAATGAAATAAGCACCTTTGATTGGCGGAGAAAAATAAAGAGGTAATAGTGGTCTTTGATGTTACATTTAAATGACGACGTCCAACATTTTTTTTGGAAAGTTTGCAGAGTATTGGTTTTGCATTGGTATTACTATTATGGATTGGATTGCAGTCCCAACAATAATAACAAGAAATGGCAAAAAAAGCTTTATTGGCACAGACAATGCATTTCTTTAATTTCTTTTTCAACAGGCCTGTACTAACACAACACTTAACATACAAAACCACAACAGTCCAGATGAAATGTGAGGGAATCCCCTCGAAAATCATCAGGGGTTATCTCGTGGGAGCAGTGAATGTCTGTTTAAAGTTCATGAAGTTCCCAAATAATGAAGGTTTTCATACCCTTTGCAAGTTTGGAGTGAAAAACCCCCCTCCTCGCTGTTTTCCTCTTCAGTTCTTTATCAAGTGACCTGCATGAGTTGCGATGGAAAAGGGCTGGAGTTCATCCACCCAGTCAGTTTGACCTTAAGGCTGAGATGGGTGTCTGGAGTGATGCCATCCCACCACTCCATGTCGACGTCGCTTCCAACCGTTCCGTCAGCACTGCGCCCCGCAAGCCTCGATGTTCTCGCTGCCACATAAACTCTCTATTCTGCTGTTGCCTTCTTTTCAACTGCGATTTTTGCGCACTTTTACATGAACAGGAAACTCGTTTTTGATGACTGACTACAGTTATTTAAATCATACATTTTGTCTTGTTATATTCATATACAGAAGGCTGCTAAAACAATGCATGTGAAAATGTCTTTGAATGTATTATTTATGGTCACTGATGGCGTAGTGCTTCACTCACCTGACTTCCTTCCAGACAATTCTCACTCAGTGTAAAGGTAAGTGTGAATTGTTGTCACTGATTGACAGGCGACCAATCCAGGGTGTAGTCTGCCTTTTGCGCGCTGTTAGCTGAGAGTGGCTCCAGCCCCTTGTGACCCTGAACAGGATAATCGACATAGAAAACGGATTGAGGGATTATTTATGTGCATACGGGATATTCTCATTTATTATTATAATTGCTCTCATTGCACATATTTTGCACAATTTACTATTTGCATTTTGCGCTATCCATACTCGTGCATTATACCTATTACATGCACTTTATCCTTTTGTGCTCACTCATCCAGCAGCAGTACCTGTAACACATTTCTATATAAAGTATTTTGAAGATAATCACCACCTAATTACCTATAAATATGCTTGTTTATTCCACAGTTATATACAGCACACACACAATCTGTGAAATTATACCTGTAACTATTTGCACTTCATCTTAGATATTATTTATTATTACATATTACACAGTATTAGCATGGTATCTACATATACAGCACGAAACCAGCAGAGTCATATCCAATTTTCCATGGAGAAATCATTGAGCATTCATTCACAATTCCTGCAGATGTATACATGAACTCTAAAATGGAAAAAAAACAATTTCACACGGTCTTCCCATTAGGACTTGTCCTCTTTGTTTTTGCACTCCAGTGAATTGACATACGTGCACTTGCTTATTAGACACGGGAAGAGTACCCATCCCTCTGTTTCTACTGCCCTTAACGACACTATGTTGCGCTTGTTAACGTTTCGTAACTGCACTCCAAGTGGCCGGTTGAGAGGCAGAAGAGTTTGTTTAAGAGGCGACTAATGACTGGAGACCCTCTGCGAAACTAAATCTAAACTGCTGACCCACGACAAGCTGCTCTCAGACCGTGAGAAATGCGCCTCTTTCCGTGCCAAGAATGTGGGTGGGCGGGCGGCTGCAACTCCCAAAAAGTCGGACTCAGGAGTTGTGACCAGTTGCGGTTTTTATGTCTCAAGCTGCCGTTTTGTGCCCTTTGCCCTCCTTTCAGGGCAACTAACCTCACTTTCATTCTCTTCATCCGCGTTTACACACATCTTGTTGTGTGCGCGCGTGTCCATGGTCGGATGAGGGACTGAGAATATGCACTGTGAATATTGAAATGTGAATAATAAAATAAGTAGTAGAAATAACTTTTCATTGGGGCCTTTCTAAACAATAACTATTTCGAGGATACTGCAACTTAAATCGACAGAATCAGGTTCTTTTTCCTAGTTATAGCACACATTTGCACAACCACATGTGCAACGACTTCATTGGGCTCAACCAAAAGAAGAAATCAAGCGAAATGTCTGCCGTTCCCACGAGGCAATTTGCTGGCAAACCGAGATTAAGAGTGCTGCGACCCTGCACCAGGAACAGGAAGTCAGACAGACACACTAAGGAAATGAAAAAACTGCACTTTACTGGAACCTTCTTTTTTTAGACTTAGAAACAACTATGACCTTTTGATGGATAAACACTGCCAGTAATTGAAATACTAATATCAGTCAAATTAATATCATTTTCAAAATGAAATTCAATGGGCCATGTCTTTACAGTTATTGGTCAAATAATATGAACATGGCCCAGTCGTGGGTGGCACGGTGGACGCCCGGTGAGCACATCTGCCTCACATTTCTGAGGACCGGGGTTCAAATCCCGGCGCCGCCTGTGTGGAGTTTGCATGTTCTCCCCGTGCCTGCGTGGGTTTTCTCCGGGTCCTCCGGTTTCCTCCCACATCCCAAAAACATGCGTGCTAGGTTGATTGCAGACTCTAAATTGCCCGTAGGTGTGAATGTGAGTACGAATGGTTGTTTGTTTCTATGTGCCCTGCGATTGGCTGGCGACCAGTTCAGGGTGTACCCTCGCCTCTCGCCCGAAGATAGCTGGGATAGGCTCCAGCAACGCCCCCGCGACCCTTGTGAGGATAAGCAGGAAAGAAAATGGATGGATGACTGCATGCCTTTCATCACTGAAGCAAAAAAATATTGTCTGGTGTCAAAATCTTTTTAAACGAGTGCTCAGTTAAAAAACAAAAACAAGACTATGTAAATATGTATATGTGGCTCAGTTGGTAGAGCTGGTTGTCCAGTGGCTGAAGGGTTGGGGGTTCGAACTCTGGCACTGACTGTCCGCTGTCGAAGTGTCCTTGGGCAAGATACTAAACCCTAAATTGCCCTCAGTGGGCCTGGCAGCGCCTTGCATGGCAGCAGCCGCCCATTAGTGTATGATCAGGGATGGGCAAGTTAAATGATGGTGGGGTCCACAATTTTTCCTCAGCGCTTCCAGGGGGGGCCACATAGGATTGTGCACTTCCTAACCAGATATATGATAACAATGCAATTTTGAAAGCGATGTCTGCTGTCTAATGGTGAATGGTGCTATTACAAGTTAAAACTGATCAAGTGTAGTAGAGGAAACATCTATAATTCCCTCACCACCATTTTTTTTTTATTTTTTTTTTTTTCCTGTTGGTGCCACGGTGATCGACTGGTTAGCACATCCACCTCACGGTTTTGAGGACCGGGGTTCAAATCCGGCCTCGTCTGTGTGGAGTTTGCATGTCCTCCCCGTTCCTGCGTGGGTTTTCTCCAGGTACTCCGGTTTCTTCCCATATTCCAAAAGCATGCAGGGTAGGTTATTTGAAGACTAAATTTTCCTTTGGAGTTATTGTGAGTGCGAGTGGTAATTTGTTTATATGTGGCCGGCAATTGGCTGGTGACCAGTTCAGAGTGTACCCCGCCTCTCGCTCGAAGTCAACTGGAATAGTCAGCCACCACTAGTGAGAATAAGCGGTTCAGAGAATGGATGAATAGATGTTTTTTTTTGTTTTTGAAAATTAATCAAGGGGCCACTCAGAGAGTGGGCGTGGGCTACAGCGGCCTTCTGGGTGCCAGTTGCCCATCCGCGGTGGAGATAAAGTGCTACATAAGTGCACTCAATTTACCATTTCTTCTTCTTCTTCTTCTTCTTTTCCTTTGGGCTTGTCCCTTTAGGGGTCGCCACAGCGCGTCAACCTTTTCCATGTAAGCCCATCTCCTGCATCCTCCTCTCGAACACCAACTGCCCTCATGTCTTCCCTCACGACATCCATCAACCTTCTCTTTGGCCTTCCTCAAGCTCTCTTGCCTGGCAGTTCCATCCTCATCATCCTTCTACCAATATACTCACTATTTATCCTCTGGACGTGTCCAAACCATTGAAGTCTGCTCTCTCTAACTTTGTCTCCAAAACATCGAACCTTGGCCGTCCCTCTGATGAGCTCATTTCTAATTTTATCCAACCTGGTCACTCCGAGAGCGAACCTCAACATCTTCATTTCCGCCAACTCTGCTTCCTGTTGTCTCTAATCCGTCCATCATGGCTGGCCTCACCACTGTTTTAGAAACTTTGCCCTTCATCCTAGCAGAGACTCTTCTGTCACATGACACCCCTGACACCTTCCTCCACCCGTTCCAACCTGCTTGGACCCGTTTCTTCACTTCCTGACCACACTCACCATTGCTCTGGACGGTTGACCCCAAGTATTTAAAGTCCTCCACCCTTGCTATCTCTTCTCCAGGTAGCCTCACTCTTCCCCCACCACCCCTCTTATTCATGCACATATATTCTGTCTTACTTCGGCTAATCTTCATTCCTCTGCTTTCCAGTGCATGCCTCCATCTTTCTAACTGTTCCTCCAGTTGATCCCTGCTTTCACTGCAGATCACAATGTCATCTACAAACATCATGGTCCACGGGGATTCGAGTCTAACCTCAACTGTTAGCCTATCCATCACCACTGCAAACAGGAAGGGGCTCAGGGCTGATCCCTGATGCAGTCCCACCTCCACCTTAAATTCATCTGTCACACTTACAGCACACCTCACCGCTGTTCTGCTGCCCTCGTACATGTCCTGTATTATTCTAACATACTTCTCTGCCACTCCATACTTCCGCATGCAGTACCACAGTTCCTCTCTGGGTACCCTGTCATAGGCTTTCTCTAGATCTATAAAGACACAATGTAGCGCCTTCTGACCTTCTCTGTACTTTTCCATCAACATCCTAAAGGCAAATAATGCATCTGTGGTACTCTTTCTAGGCATGAAACCATACTGTTGCTCGCAAATACTCACTTCTGTCCTGAGTCTAGCCTCCACTACTCTTTCCCATAACTTCATTGTGTGGCTCATTAACTTTATTCCTCTATAGTTCCCACAGCTCTGCACATCACCTTTGTTCTTAAAAATGGGCACCAGTACACTTTTCCTCCATTCCTCAGGCATCTTCTCATGCACTAGAATTCTATTGAACAAGCTGGTCAAAAACTCCACAGCCACCTCTCCTATATGCTTCCATACCTCCACAGCAATGTCATCAGGACCAACTGCCTCTCCATTTTTCATCCTCTTTAACGCCTTTCTAACTTCCCCCTTACTAATCATTGCCACTTCCTGGTCCACCACACTTGCCTCTTCTACTCTCCCTTCTCTCTCATTTTCCTCCTTCATCAACTCCTCGAAGTATTCTTTCCATCTATCTAGCACACTGCTGGCACCAGTCAACATATTTCCATCTCTATCCTTAATCACCCTAACCTGCTGCACATCCTTCCCATCTCTATCCCTCTATCTGTCCAGCCTGTATAGATCCTTTTCTCCTTTTTTAGTGTCCAACCTGCCATACATGTCATCAGATGCCTCTTGTTTGGCCTTTGCCACCTCTACCTTTGCCCTGTGTCGCATCTCAATGTATTCCTCCGCTCTTGTAGGTCACCCTATGTTCGTGCCTCTTCTGGAAAAAAGTGTTCACTACAGCCATTTGCATCCTTGTTGCAAAGTCTACCACCATCTGTCCCTCCAAGTTCCTTTCCTGGATGCCGTACTTACCGATCACTTCTTCATCACCTCTATTACCTTCACCAACATGTCCATTACAATCTGCACCAATGACGACTCTCTCTCTCTCTGTCTGGGATGCTCAGAACTACTTCGTCTAGCTCCTTCCAGAATTTCTCTTTCACCTCTATGTCACATCCTACCTGTGGGGCATAGCAACTAATCACATTACACATAACACCCTCAATTTTAAATTTCAGCCTCATCACTTGATCGATACTCTTTTCACCTCTTAGCCAACTCTTCTTTTAAAATAACCCCGACTCCATTTCTCTTCCATCTACACCATGGTAAAATAATTTAAACCCTGCCCCTAAACTTCTAGCCTTACTGCCTTTCCACCTGGTCTCCTGGACACACAATATATCAACCTTTCTCCTGATCAACATGTCAACCAACTCCCGAGATTTTCCTGTCATAGTCCCAACATTCAAAGTCCCCACATTCAGTTCTAGGCTCTGTGCTTTCCTCTTCTCTTTCTGCCGAAGAACCCGCTTTCCACCTCTTCTTCTTCTTTGACTTCGACCCACAGTAGCTGAATTTCCAACGGCGCCCCGCAGGTTGACGGCGCCGGTGGCGGACGTTGTTAACCCGGGCCACGACCGATCCGGTATGGAATTCTTTGGATGACTGCTCATATTTGTTTGGCAAGGTTTTAAGCCGGACGCCCTTCCTGACGCAACCCTCTGCATTTATCCGGGCTTGGGACCAGCTTACAGTTTGCACTGACTTGTTCCCCCCATAGGGCTGCATTACTCAACTTAACATTTACCGTATAAAAATATCTAAATCACGATATAGATATTTAGAATCTAAACCTGGATAGACATAATTGATCTTTTTCTTTCTTTTTTTTTTTGGTAAATGGCTATTAACATAAATTGATTGCAACTTGACAGATTAAAGATGAAAAAAATCAATTATTTAAAGAACAGTTCTTATTTATAGGTAGATAGTTTCCAACAAACTTATCAGGTTGATGAAAAAAAATAAATTATGATCATTACAATTACATAGATGGATATATAGAAATATTTACTACTACTTTAATACACATATGAGACATATCATTAGATACGGTCCATACTGTTGATACATAATAGTTTGCCCGATAGATTCTTTGGTTTTCTAAAATATACACAGGTATAACAGTGTAGTATTTAAATGACCTTTACACGAATGTGGATGAATGGTGTCATTTGCACTTTCATCAACAGAAAAGTTCAAGTAAATTGGAGTCAAAGTCTCCTCCCACCATGAGCACAACTTTTGTAAAGTAGAGAAAAGAAAAAAAAAACTCCTCTCGCGATAGTACCTTGCTTATGCGGCCGCCATATTGTGTGACAGTATTTTGATTCGTATCTACTGGAAGTGAGGAAAAAGAGAAAAGTCAAGGGCTGTTGATGGGAGGGGGGCTGAAGAAGAAGAGCTGTCAAAAAGGTATTCCCGAGTCTGTCTAAAAGCGGAGGGCTGGTGCTCGCTATCCCTCCCCCCGAGCGTTATTTCGAGGACACATTCAGGCCCGGGGCCTCGGTGGTGCAACTTAGCTTTTCGTCTGCCCGACACTAGCTGGACCTTTCTCGGCTTCTCCTGTGCCAGCTCCGCGGCCCTCTGGAGGTCCGGCGGCGTTCTGGGGTGTCGTAGGCGGCCCGAGGAGCGGCAGCCGGGAGACGGGGAAAGTAAGTAAGTTGGCCACAATAACTTTTTACCTGTTAGCACACAGTCCTGTAGTATTATCTAACAATAATGGTATTCCGTTATGTGAAGTTTAGAATCACTTTCACCACTTTTCAGTGATAACCGCTACTAACTTTCTAACTTGGTTGAGGGGGGAAAAAAAAGAAAGACAAAACCTTGGAGGTGTGGATGAAGTTTCTGTAACGTTACAGGAGTCGCGGCTAGCTTTGTTAGCCAACTAACTTTTCCAAGTGGGAGGCTCTCAGTCTGAGTCAAGACAAGAGTTGTTAACTATACAGCTTGCATCTTCTGCTTTACCTTTCGGGTTGTCCCGTTATCTTTTCAAATAATACCTATATTACAGGCTGTCAGGGACATGTTGGGCTGGCTACTTTTTCCATTGAGCTCAGTTTGAACCGTTTGAATGGACGGAAAGGTTAAACAATTAATTCGTGGCTGCGCCCAGTACCCACTGTTTAACAAGCCTTTAACTCAAGCTACTCCTCTGTAATTCCTCCGTCATTTATTTGCTACTATACTCGTTGTTCTATGAAATGCACTGTCTTGAGTGGTCTACTCACCTGTTGTTTGGACAGTACTGCGTGATGTTTGTCACATATGAATATCTCACCACGACGTAAGAGACATTGCAATAAGATGTAAACGCTGTGTTTGGATTACACTTTGGTTTTACTTGCTAAGAATGAGGATGCATACGTTAGTTTTGTTACTCACTCGTTTGGTACGTATTTTGCCTTCACGGATCAAATGTTTGTCACGTGAGAATGTTTTGCCTTACGCCCAAAAGTGACACACGTGACATAAGCATAAGATGTGAGTGCATGGGTGTCCAAACTTTTTCTTCCAAGGGTCCCATATAGAAAAATCCAAGAATCCAAGGGCCGTCTTGATACTCTTCACATTTAATTGATTTAACTCACTAAAATAAATTAATCAGGGTAGGTAAAAAATAGGCTTTGGGGCCGATCAGCGAGTTTAAAAAAACGATAACCGATCACAGATCCGATCACAAGATGGAGCAATGTGTCTATTTAAATGACCTGTTCATTTACTGCATGTACTTGTGTACTTAATTGCTCAAAAAATTATAATTACAATAAATGTATCTTTGTTCATCTATTTATGCCAGTGAGGCAAATTGTCAGACAGAACAAATGATAAATGGTCTTCTATTAGATGGCAGGAAGTAAATACAGTAATTAATGTATCCACTTTTTGTGACATTTTTGTTTGTTGGTGTGCCGTGAGATTTTTTTTTTCAAGTGGTGGCTCCATAAAGGTTGGAAATCACTGCTCTAGTCAGTCAGTATTCTAATCAGTCAGGTCAAACCAACATTACATGACAGAAATAATGGGTGCTAACTTACTGTAATTAAATTACTTCACCCACACCGAAACTTTAGAGCATGAGTCGACAGAACGGCGGCATGTTTACGGTACAACTGTTAGCGCTAGCACTAGCTTGCTACGCTACATAACGTTTTTGTTGCCTGCTTGCGAGCCGTATCGTATTAAAAGTACTTGAACATACCTCAAGCAAGCCTTAAACGAACGTCCTCTCCTGTCTTGATCACCGGTCACCACCAACACACATTTTTCCCCATTTTGTTCTTATAATACAGTCGGCGCGCTCCACTCTTGTTGTCGTCGCCACGGTAACGAGTGTATCCGGTCGCAGTGCTAAAAATAAAAATGCGGTGGTATCGGAATACAACATTTTATTGGAGTAGTCTGACATAGTGCAATCGTGAAAGAGCAAATTTGTCTTGTAGTCTGATCGGGCATTACGTGTTGTCTGTCTCAGACGTGTTTGTCTGTCCCACACCGCCGACATGTTTTTTTTTTTTAATAACTTTATTGCCCGTCAGATATTTACAGTACTACGTCAAAAGACACACGACAAGGCTAAAAATAAACTAGCTTTTGGATTCAAATATACTGTGCACGATGGCGACCTGAAGTCAATGTCTTTTGGGGCTCGGCGAATTATGACATTAAAGCCGATCAGCATAAAATGCTAAATATCGTCCGATAGCGATCAGGCCGATAAAATCGGTGTAAAGTCTAGTAAACATTTGCTAAACAATCTGGTTTATGTGTAACCTACTTTGGCAAAAAAGGTCAAAGCACTTGATCCCGGCTCGAATGAATGGTGAAGAGGACTGCGATAAAGCATTCATGAGAACGTCTACAATATATAGATATTTTTTAAAACAAAAGGTCACCACAGAGCCACCAAAGATATCACGTTTAGGTTACATTTGTGTTTACATATATCATATCATGTTTGTATAAATCAATAATATACATGTATATAACTTTTGTCCTAAGTGACCAGCCATGAATTTTTTTTTTTTAGCAAGTCAGGGATGGACAGCGGCCTTGTATCCCACTAGAATAAATCCACCCCTGTACTGAGCAGCAGCAAAATCACGTCTTCACATTCAGAACCAAAACAAGAACAATCTGTACTGAGCTGACCTTGACACTGAATGAAAAGTGGAGCAAACAATCTCGATTCATGCTATTTGCCACTGTAACTGAATTATTAACGAGGCATTATGGAAATATAAAAAAAAAAATATATATTTTAGTCGTAAATAATTTATTTGCATTTTTACAAATATAAAAAAGCTCAATATATAACCCATCCATCCATTTTCTATACCACTTATCATCATAAGGTGTGTGTCATGGGTGTGGGGGTTATCCCAACCGATGCCGGACAGGTTGCCAGCTAATCGCAGGGCACATGTCGATAGACAATAGGGCTGTAACGATACACCAAAGTTAAGACTGAATTCATATCTTGGTTTTTGACGCACGGAACGATACAGAAATAATTTTTTTTTTCAATAAATGAATGAATGTAATGAGTATCATATTTTTGGGAATAAATTAATATCGTAAATGTAATATTCTTATAAATATAATGTCAAAAAATTATATTATTCATATTAATATATTTTATATTAATTTATTCATAACGTTATAATGTGTATAATTTATGAATTTAATAAATTCCTTTGTCAGAGTAGTTATTTAAATGCATTACACATTTCACAGTGGTGTGACTTCATAAAACGAGCATTCGGAAGTTCACCAAAAATTACAGCAACCTGAAATAAACTTCCCACAGCTGACTAATATAGGCTAGAAAGGCTCTCTATCCCTAAATCCCCCCATTAGAGAGGGTTTTCAGTGTAGGGGTGACATTGTAATAATGTATAGTGCCTAAAGCCTTTCATTTCCTTGGCCAAAATGTTTTATTAAAAGTAGGCAACCTACCTGCAATGTACTTGGATTGGAGCGCTATATACTGTATGCAGGATCTTGTTTACATTATTAGGGACAACGGTTAATTTAGTGTGGCAGCAGCATCTGTTATTCATGTTTTCTTTAGCTTTGTTGTTACATATTAATCCCAAAGGGAATATTTTTGTGTCAGACATTTAAAATGTTTCATTAATATGTATTTAGCGTTGTGTTTAAAGGGCCACTTTCTCCTAGGTTTGAGTAATACCATTATTTTCTTTTTCTTTTTATTGAAGTGGGCAAAATCGATTAAAACCGGAAAGGGTTTTTTGCAGGTGGAAACAAATCGAGGAATTTATTTTAAAGCCATATCACCCAGCCATAGTTTGACGTGTTGTCCGTGACTTGGGCAAATGCAAATAGTTTGTGTGTTGTTGACTACACGATTTCCACCTCTGTTCCCAACATGGTAGCCGTCCTGATGACAGCAATAGCATTAGCGGTGTCTAAAGTTTGGTGGTGGTGGCGGGGTGTGTGGGGGTGGCGGGGGGGGGGTGTCATTGGGTCCGTGCGGCCTCCTCCAGGTGGCCGGTTGTCGTGGCGCCTCAGTGGAGCCGGCAGACCGCCCTAGGTCCCTCGGTGTGGGACGTGTCCCGTCCGCCGGGCTGCTCTTGGGTGGACTCCTGGGCCCGATCCCACCTCTCAGTTGATTGGGTGGGGTCCTCAGCCACCGCGGTGCAGGCACAGCAATTACAGGACCCTTTTGTCATTGTGCATGCGAAACGGTGTCAATTCACCTGCATGTGTCCGCAGGTACACACCCCTGGGACAAAAAATAACCTGGGCAACCTGCCTGACATGTACTTGGATTGGAGCGCTATATACTGAATGCAGGATCTTGTTGACATTATTAGGGACAATGGTCAATTTAGTGTGGAAGCAGAATCTGCTATTCATGTCTTCTTCAGTTTTGTTGTTACATATTAATCCCAAAGGGAATATTTTTGTGTCAAACATTTAAAATGTTTCCTTAATATTTATTTAGCGTTGTGTTTAAAGGGCCACTTTCTCCTAGGTTTGAGTAATATCATTATTTGCTTTTTCTTTTTATTGAAGTGGGTAAAATTGATTAAAAATGGAAAAGGTTTTTTGGAGGGGGGAAAAATTGGGGAATTTATTTCAATGCCATATTGCCCAGCCGTAGTTTGACGTGTTGTCCGTGACTTGGGCAAATGCAAATATTTTGTGTGTTGTTGACTATACGATTGCCAGCTCTGTTCTCAACATGGTAGCCGAAATGCTCCCGTCCTGATGACAGCAATAGCATTAGCGGTATCTAAAGTTTGGCTCACTCCGGTCCGATGACTGTCACTGGAAAATGAAGTCACATGTCACACAGTTGGAGGAGGCTTGCTGAAGACATTTTATCTTCAAACTAGGCTTAGTTTTTTTTTTTATCTTTTAAAATAGTAATAATTAATTAGTTGAATACAAACTCAATGTATTGTTATTATTATTAATAGTGATGCACCAATACCACTTTTTCTCCAGACAGAGTATGAGTACAAGTATTTGCACTTGAGTAC